>NC_080430.1:96798683-96888683 GCF_028018845.1 Melospiza georgiana | reverse complement strand
TTGCCTCGTAGTGACAGGTTGAGTTTATTTCCAAGAGACTGTTCTGTGAAATAGGCCATTAAAAGCCCTACACAGGGAATGGCTGCGTAGCTTCCATAAGACTTGTGCTCCTATATCTGTCTGTCCATCCTCCTCTTTCTTTGGATGGTGTGTGGGTGCTGTGACTGCAGTAATTGTCACATGTTAATTCAGTGTAATTTAATGAACTAAATCAGGTTTTGTGGATTCCTGTATTACACATAAAAATGGCAGTTGATTATGTTTAAGTGGTTGTAGCACGGCACAAACTTGTCTTTTAAAATGACGTAGAATTATGTAGCTGTTTTTAAAATGCCAGTAAAACTGCAGAATCCTTTGGCAGTATTTTGGTTTCATCAAAGCACATGGTACAATTGACTTGGGTAGCCCCATGCTTTCACTCTCCAAATTTATGATGGTTGGTAAAAGGTAAAGGCAATTTTAAATGTTGTTGCTGTCTATACACAGTTATTTCCTTCAGCAGGTTTTGAAAATTTGTGAGAAATGGTCAATTGTTTGATATTCAATGTTGTTTGTTCAGCAGCCTTTTGTATTTCAGGCATATCTTTTAATATTGAACCTTAACAAGAAGGGCACTGCTTTCCACATAGTGCTATACAGACTGGATGAACTGTCATATCATTTATTGATTCCATAACCAGTTATCTCACTGAGATGTCTTTTATAAAAACTGCTGATAGTGATTTGGGAGAGTGAAGGGAAAAAATAAAAGAAAAAGCTGTTCTACCTACTGGTATAGTATCCAGAATGCTATAGGGAAATGTTCATGTCTCTGCAGAGCTGCAGTTATTTATCATTGCTGTATCATAAACTTATGCCTTGCATTGACCTGATTCGGGGATTTTGTTTTGTGCTTTTGACAGGTTTTTTTGATTTTTTCTTTATCTTTTTTTTTTTTTTTACGATTCATCGAATAGTAGCATATATTACAAGAAATTTTGAATTCATATCACCAAGAGATTCAGAAGAGTTATATCAAAAAGGGTGAATCCAGCAATCAGTGCATTTTATTTTACTATAACTGCTGAAACCTTCAGATCTTGATCTTTGGGAGAGCTGTAAGAAGGGTTGTACTGAACAGTAACTGAGTACACTTCCCTAATAGTATGGGGTGCAGGGCTGAGTTTTTCTGAGGTTTCTTTGTTTGTTTGGGTATTTCCTTTCTTTTTTTTCCTTTTATCTCAGCTTCTGATGATGATACATGGTTGGTTTGTGCTTTGAACCATGTGTATGTTTATTCTTTTTGAGACTTAATGGTGATGGTTAAAGATGTCACTGCCCCATCTGCTCACTACCAGTTCTACCTGATGGGATAGTTCTTAGGAATTTCTCCCTATTTGCTGTAGAAAAAATAATTTTGTCAAAGTGAGCTCATCAATGCAAAGAGTTTAATGTGTCTGAATTTTTACTGAGTACAAGTTTTACTGTTTATACCTTAACTAATTTATTTCATTAATGGGCTTTCATAAGTGACTTGCCAGGATTTTGTTTCCCATTTAAAATTGTTTAGTTACATTTCACTTTATTAGACAGCGATTTGTGGGGTTTTGGTTTTTTTTTTTTTTTTTTTTTTTTTCTTTTTTTTTTTTCTTTTTTTTTTTTCTTTTTTCCTTTTTTAATTTATTGAATGCTGCTGATCTTTTCAGGTTACAAATCTTAAATAATGGATTTTTTTGAGAGGAACATTTGATTTTTAAACCTGGCTTTGCTAGTCTCTCAATAAATACAGTGTAGCAGATCTTCAAATATATTTGTGAAATTTCAGGCACAGTTGAGGAGATCTTACCATCCTTCTGACTGCAGAGATCTGCTGACTTGTTCTGTGTAATAATTTTTGCTTTATACTGTGCTGGCCTTCTCTGAGCCATATAGGCTGAGTTATATAGGGGTTAATCATGGATAAAGATTTTCTAGTCACTCTCCCATTTTGTAGGGCATACTCTGTACGTGTGATTGTGTGTGTATGTACATTCTCTGTTATTCTTTGAATGCTTTCAGTATCCTCCACTTCTCTTCCCAGCTGTTTTTGATCCCTTCTTCAGGAAACAGTTCCAGAAGCACTGCATAAGATTAAAAATATAGACCATTATGCTTCCAAGTCTTCTTGGATTATCCTTCTTCAATATTGATTAAAAATTGTATCTTATTCTGATGGGTTAGTTCTACTCAAGGCAGGCATTAAATCTTAAGAAATCTCTCATGTTTGTTTTAGGGCCCAAATGCAACAGAATATATTTCTGCTGTATATATGCATAACATGGACCGAGTGCCTTAGGACACTTGAATTGCCTGATAGAGACTGATATTGCCTTTATAGGGCCAAAATGCCTAGAGGACAGAGGGCAATGTGTTCTGGTGGTGTAGCCTGTGAGTCCCCTCATAATGACAATTAAATTGGCCAAAAACTGCACTGAGAGTGGGACGGTAGGGTCTTGTTTTGGCTGGTTTCCCCCTTTCTCCACTCAGCAGTTCTATCAGCATCTTTACATCTGATGACATATCTGGATGCCTTCAGCTTGGCCCTGAATGACCATCCTTGGGCCCTGCACTGCTCGTAGTGAGCACAATCTAGGTAGTGGTGGGAACAGACTGTGAGCAGTGATGGTATTGCAGCCATGGTGATGGCTCTTGGAGGTACAAGGACCCATCACCAAGATGCTTGTCGATGAAGCCACCTCTGGAAGAAGTGGACATGCTTTCCCACTCAGTCCCTTCCTCTGAGCTCAAGAGGAGACCTTGCTCAGTTTTCTAAGAGTTACCTCTAACAAATGCTATCATCTCTTTCTGCAGGTTGTTTTCCCTCCATAATGGGTTTGGATTTTACTACAAGTCCTTCTATCCCTTCAACATGCATTCCTTTCCTGGTAGGATTTGAGATGTCTTAGAAGATGTACTTAAAAGCTGAACATGGGTTGAATTAATTCCTCTAGGAATATTAATCCTTATCTCATGAGAGTTAGATGTAACCAGAGTTCCTTTATTCAGAATATTGCTATAAGTATTGAGATAAGCTCTCGTGTTTTCAGAACAGCAGCAGACTTCGGCACTGGTTGATCTTTTCTCTTTTTTTGTTTTTAAAATAAAGCTAAGTTATTAGTACTATGTTACATGTTGATGGTGATTAATGAAACACACTGTCCAATAATAATAATAATAATGTGCTGAAGATACTTAATTTGCTTTAAAATCAATATTCAATAAGTAGTACTTTGTTTCACCCGAAATACTTGCTATTGAATGTTTTCAAAAGTGTAAACTTGGTGATTGTAACATAAAATTTCACCATTTATAGCAAACAGTCTGTGCATTTCTATTGTAAGAAATATTGCATTTTTTTTCTAAATGTGCTTGCCAAATGAGTGAGTGTATTTTTGACATTGTTTAGCCTGCACTGGCTTGGAGAGGTACTCCTTTTCCAGTATTAATAGCATCTAACACCATTCATTTTTCTGGCATGTACTGGAGCACTCAGAGCAAACTGAATTCCTGGGAAAGAACATTGTCTTAAACATTTGCTTTATCTGTTCATTCCAGTAGATGGCTACAGTTCACTACCAAATTGTGGCTATAATAGATTTTTTACAGTAAGTAAATCAGAAGATGAAGGTTGAATTACTATAAATGAGTTGACCTGTACATTTTTCTTATTTCATGTGCTTAGTCATGCACTATTCGCTATTTTTCTATGTACACCTTTTTCAAACTGCAGAAAAATGTTGTATTTTTTTCCTGTTGGTCGAGGTTTTATGTTATAAGTGAGTCTCATATCTCTTGCAGTTTTCTGGTATTTCTAATTGTGCCTGATTGGAAGAATGCTTGTACTGTCCAAACACGGAGGAAACTCAATTGCTGAGAAGCTACATGTTACTTTTATAAAAGTGGATATTTCCAGAGTCTCAGTGTTCTTTTAATTTTGTTCCTGGGTTTAGGCATTTTAAATGGAAGCTTGCCATTTAGCACATGCTTTTGCCAAGTTGGCTTTAGCTTTCACAGAAGCAGATATTTTCTAGTAAGCCTTTTCAGTCCTAAGCATGAAGCAGTGACTAACACATGCAAAAGTATGTTTACCTTTGCATTTCATCTGTGTTGTACATTGTAGTGTTTCATTGCTCTCAATTCCCATCCAGGTCTTTCTTTTTTTAAACCTAATTTGCATACAACTAAGTTGATACAAAGGAATTTCTTTTAAGCCCCTGGAAAAGCAGCTTGCTTCTGAAAAGGTACTCATTAGCAGTTCGCAGAGTGGAATTCTTTCAAAGGTACATTACTCATTTGTACTCTATGAAGTAGTTCACAGTGCAACATTGAAATATTAGGTATGCCTTTTGACTTTCTCAGATCGAGTGATTCTGAATTTGCCATGTAAACTAGTGAATATTTTGCTTTAATTTTCAATGAGAAGGAAGTGTTGAAACTGACTTTTATTTGTAGTCATATTTGCTGGTAAATGCTGCTACCATATCGCTTTAATTTTATCCTAATCCTTTCATTTTTGCCTTACAACAGCTACAAGCTGAGCACAGCAATTTAAGGTGCAGGTTTTTGTTATTTTACAAATGAAAGGGCCATTTTTTGCATTAACTGCTATGCTGTGCTATTGCAATTTTAGGTCCCTTTGCAATCAACTGCCAATTTATATAGCTGGCTACAACTGCTTAATCTATTATTAATAAGCAGTGCTACTGAGCTCTACAAATGATAAAAATGGTACCAGTTTTATACAGGAATTTCATTTTCATATCTAAACTGCATACAATAACTTTATTCTCTACCATGAAGATAAATGTCTTAATTATTTATAAATTCTTTATATTTTATGGTATCGATTTAGGGATTCATTTATTATCCTTGAAATATATTGAGAGGCCTTAGCTGTAACTAAAATATTTTTCATTTACCCATTTAGTTACAATGTTGTAGTCTTAAAGGCCAAAATTTAATGTGTTTACAAAATAGTTTTACATTCTAATACTGGCCTGAATATTCTAGAAAATAAATGGACGCTGTGTTATTCTTAAGTTCTGAAATTGAGTATTTTGGATTATGTGTTAAATCTCAGCTTTCTTCTGTGTTTAGATTTTTATTGTAGCCACATGATTCATTAAACGAGTTCGTCCTCTGAGAGGAAAATGCATTTGACCCCTTCTTGAGAGCATATACAAGAAGTTCATCAAGAATCACAGATTTTAATAAGGTGAACAGTGTTAGTTCTGTCCCCTCTGGTATTTGTGGAACTGGGACATGTCCAGCACTCGATCCTCATGCTGTGGAAACGCATTGGCTGCCCCAGAGAGCACCTGGCTGTGTTTAGGACATCTCAGTCCTGAGAAGGATTGTACCTGGAGGGTAATTATGGTCAGGACAAGGGATGCACAATAATAAGTCCCTGGAGCACTTTAATGGGCTGTAGGAAGAAAAGAAAGAGGGTGGGGGGAGAAGGAGAGAAATTACTAAGATATCAATTGTGTTTCTAAGAATGGACTGTGAGATACTAAGCAGGGTTTGCTAGAATGTATTTCTGGTCATGCAAACTTGTGTCTAATCGCATACCTGAATTTCTTGGAAACCCCTTCAGAATTTGTTTACCTAATTATTTAGGAAGAACGTAGAGATTTATTAAGTGTATTCCTTGTTGTTTTTTTGTAGTATGCTTCCTAGATTAAGCATTTCCACAAACGATTCGCTGGTCGCAGTGAAGTGGACATTATTTTTTCCCCCTCCTTTCTGGAATTTAATTTCATCTGAATTGTTGCGTGTCTTTTCCTTAACCTTTAGATGATTTACTCACACGCGAACACGCGCACACACACACACACACACACACACACGTGTGCACAGCCGTGCAAAGTTTGGCTGCAATGTGAGGACGCCGAGGCGCAGAGCACAGGGCTCGGCAGTGCTGCCCTCGCTGCCGTGGCGGCGCGGGGCGCGGGGCGCGGGGCCGGCACACGCCGCGATGGATGCGGGGCTGGCGCCGGCTCTGCCCGCCGCTGCCGCTCTCGCCTCCCAAACCTGCCGCGGCCGGGGCCGGGGCCGCTGCCCCTCCGAGCTCAGCCGCTAGGGAGTGTCGCAGGGAGAGGCTCCGATTAATTTTTCCACTTTGCCTGTGAAAAAGCTGGTTTAACTTCACCCCCAGCTGCAGCACTTGTGTGTTGTATATAGACTCAAACATTAAAAAGGCGTTTTTCTCTATGATCTTTAGAAGGATTTAAAGATAAGACGTGGAACCCTTTTAGAAGCAGACATGAATTAGTTTTGCTCAGATTTTGTGTTTATTTGTAATAAACTGCTAACCCATTTAGTTAATCATCAACTTAGTTGTACAATTTGTATAGTAAGCGCCGCATACCTGTCTGCTAAACAGGTAAACATTTTTAATCTAATAGTGGCTGAAAAACAGCAGCTTGTCTTTATCTAATTATTTTCTTAAAGGTTGGTCAGCAAATGTCATGTATTTCACCAACATTGTGCTTGCTTGGAAAGAGATGAGATATTTACATTACAGTGGCTCAGAAATCACACTAAAAGTGCTACTGCCTTTAAAATACATTTTGGTAGTTTGGCGAGTCGATTCAGTATTAAATACCAACAAATCTCTTTAAAGGATGACACAAACAAAATTACACCCATTTCCTTTTATTTACTGATCTGAGGAGCTTATATTTAAATGACAGAAGTAGTAGATATAACAAGCTTGTGAATTCTTTCCTTCCACCTGGGGAATTAAAAAAAATCGTAACGAGAATACTAGGGTGGCTGACATCAGGTCTACATTATATGTTTGCTTGCCTGGGGTGCTCTCATAAAAAATAAAGCAGAGCTTTATACAGTTATAGTGTGCACTAAATTTGTGTTCAACATCCATAAATAAAATATTCAACTCTTTCTGAAGAAAAACTATTGTTTTGAGATATTTCAGGCAAAAAAATATGCCTCTGTTGTGGAGAGTAGAGGGTTTCCACTTTGGCTTTGCTTTTGCTTTTTAACGATCATCATAGTTGTTACATACCTTTGTTATTGCTTTTGCCTCTCTGGCAGGATGGAATATACAAAGGAGGTTCTTTCTGTAAATCATATTTTAAAAAAATTCAGAGAGCAAACCACCCATTTATGCTGCAGTATGTTTTGGTTCTGAGTAAGCAAACTGTATGCCTAATGATTTCATAAGAATTTAATATTGTGTGTTTTACAGATGGAAAAATGTTGATAAATTTAGGTTAATTTCTACTCTATTTATGGAACTACTTATGCATTTTTTAAAAGAAACAGAGTCTTCTTAAATTATATATAACTTGAAAAAGGGTCTGTTGTTTATTTTATTTTAAATATTAGATCGTCCCTGAACAAGGCAGCAAGAGTATTATGTAGAACACTACTTATGGAAACAGCAAACTAGTAAATCTATGCTGCACTAAAATAAAATGTTATATTATTCTGATAATATTTGACTTTTGCACAATATTTAAATGAACATTAGTATAAATAGGAATGCTTAACTAAAACACAAGTTCATCGTGTAGGCTAATGCATTACTCTTGTATATTTGTACATGAGTGAACAATTATTCTAAAAAGTTTATACATGTGTTCCAGTGACCAAACTTGTATTAAAACAAACTGTTCCGATTGTGGTGACAGAAGACATGGTTGATGGTTGTGTTTGAGAAGTAAATGGGCAAAATATTTGTGGATCTTTTAATGATTACAGTTCTTGATAGCTTTCATAAGAGTGCACATAATTTGTGACAACTCTAATAAAAAAATGTGGCAGAAAAACTTTCTGAGTTAGCGGCAAAGTAAATGGGGCAGGTTTTGCATTTTGAACAGAAATCTTATGAACTGTGATTGAATTTGTCGTGAAAGTGTGTCAGAATTAATAAAGTATTTACGTGCAAGGTTGCTGGGCTTTGCAGACTGGTTAGGGCTGAGGATTGGTTAACATGAAAAGTCATTTCTGTGCATTTGGTACTCGACAGCAAAGGACAAATGTACTTCTGTGCATTTTGGATCATAATGCCATTTCTCATTTCAAACAATTTTTGTCAGGACACCAGGCAAAACAATGATGCTTTGAGGACGTAATTAAAGATATTGTTCAAAGAACAACTTTCTGCATATTTGAATTATTACTGTCATCAAAATCATACAAATATGGAAATATGATTGCCAGAAGCACATAAATCAATGATCAGCATGGCCTCAAAATCCAATAAATATGTAGAGTTAAATACTTTAAAATGCAAATTGCATCTGATAATTTGCATATGGTAGAATTTAAAGGAAATTTTGTTGCTTAACAACCTCTAAGGTAGCAGTTAGGGCTATGGGTAAACATAGATTTTTTTATTCATCATTGGTCAAGTTGCAAGATTTGATAAATGATAGGAGACTGCTTTCCTTGGTTAAAATGACTGCATTCTTTACTGAATCCTGAAACTGCCTTGAAGTCATCTGAATAATTAAGAGTTAATTATTCTTCATCCATCTAAATCAGAAAAGGACAGATTTAGGGAAGGAATTTATAATTTTTGCCTCATGTCCTGTCATGTCGTAATGTGATAAACTAAACTGACTCCAAATAATATCTAGTGACCTTATAGTAATTACGCCTCACAAAACATTCTGGTGGAAATTTTTTAATTGCTTGCATCGATTCCAGAAACTACATCTTAACAGACTCTGAAGTTTAATTGTGTTCAAAAGAAAGCAGTAGAAAATTTGTGTTCTGTTACTGTTATAGTTTAGTCGTATCAGAATAGATACTGTATGGAGTCTTTCACTTTTCCCCCTTCTGTTAGTGCCTCTGTCTGCTTTCTCTGTTTTGCTTTTTTCTATGCAAACCATTATTTTTAAAGGATAGCGAGTATGTACATCAAGAATATAACCTTTTTTTTTTTTTTAGGAAAAACTTCCTAAGTTTAACAAAAGCAGGCATTTTTCAGTGGCCTCAATTCTGGTTTGCTTGCTTTCTGCAACTTGGAAAAAAATGTTCCCCTAAAATACAGGCATAGAAAACAAGAATGTTCTGGCATCTGTTGTCCTGTAGAGAGAAGGACAGTTTCAGGACTGAAAATTGAAGCCTGTTTTTATTTGCTAATTTCAAAGTAGAATTTTTTTTTTTCCCAAGAAGAAGGGTTTACAAATGTTTACTGATCACAAGAGGAATTGTAATAAAGAAATCAATATGCATGATCCCTTTTCATGTAGTACAACAAGGTTACACTGTTAGGTTAAGTACAGGCTGCATTCCTTTTCAGAAAATCAATTTGCTGTATAGTGTGCAACAGCAAGTCTCTTCTGAAAGAGTCATTTTATGTTGTGTGCACAGTAAATTCTATATTGATGCCTTCAAATAGTATTGACTGATTAAAAAAAAAGAAGAAACGCTAAGCACAGTAACCTTAAAAGAGTATTATAATTTTCAAGTAATTGCTTTCTTGCTACTTATTTAATTTATTTCTAAGAGACAAACTGACAAAACATATTCTTACATGTCCTTTAAATTATTAATTCTGTAAAACAGGTGTTATGACATTATTTTCAAAATCTTTTAAAATAATATTTTCAAAATAGCAACAGAATGCCATATGTGATTTCCAATACTGTGGATTTAGTGTAAACTTATTTGCTGAATTCAGAAGGTGGGGAATTGGGGGGGTTGATTGAAGTTCTTTTGTTTGTTTGTTTGGGAGTCATTGTTTTTGCTGTTTTTTTAAAATTAATTTTAATATTCAATCATTGTTGGCAAAAAAAAGTATTTTCAGTTGTTATGGTTTGTACATTTAGGCTGCGATAGTGCTTGCAAAGCAGCAGTGGGTTTTTGTAAAGATTGTCTGTTACCTGTCTGTATTCCAAACAAAACAAGCAGTGCATGTAGAGGGAGGGGAAAAGTTAGTAGCTACACTCAACCTCCTTAGACATAACATGGCTTAAAAGCCAGTTTTTATAAGGGAAATATATGGAAACGTGGTTTATTTTCAGTTCTTGTTTTCTCAGAACATAAAACTATGTCTTTTAAAATGCTTTGACCATTTTTGATGCAACTGTTCAATTGTAAAGACAATCTTTTGCTTTTTGTGTGTTTTTTACTGAACAGTTCTTGATGGACTCTGACTTTTCCTTTTATTTCTGTCAACCCAATTACAGTACATTAGAGCGCACCCTGATCCTACTTGTTTGCCTGTTATGCAGTGTATATGTTTAACTCATAAGCATGTTCATTTAGATATTTCAGTCTGATCATGCTGAATGTCTTGCAGCAACACATATTGATGTCTACAGAACATTAGATACTTTCAACCTTAGTTATTCATTCTAGAAATTGTAAAATGCAAATATATATGGTTTTGATTGCTTTTGAGCTGTCGCATCTGAAAAAATGGATTTGTTGTTTCTCTGTCAAATTCAGTTGTTCATTAATATCCCCTAAATAAATTCAGATTTTGATGGGGATAATTTAATTAATTAAAATTACTTCAAAAATACTTAAAAAGTAATTATAATTAGAAAACTGGCTAAACCATTCATACATTTAGCCCCAAAGTTAAAATACTGTTTGTTAAAGATACACTTACTAAAAAAATCCAACAAATGTTCACTTGTTAAAGGCAGGCTGGCATTTAACATTTACTGGTGTTAGAAAGACACTTACCTAATGATGTAGCTATTTCCCATGCATTTTCTTTTTTAAATTTAAGAGATTTGCTTAATTGCTAGGTTAAAAAGAAAGTGAATCCAAAGGCTGGCTGCATTTATTTTTTTTTGGTCACAAAGATGTATATAGCAAAACTACATGAGGTGTAATTCATTGTTTAGAAACCCTGGGCTGCTGTTTGTTTGCAGCATTCTTGTTAGGGGTCTGACTTGCCCAAACAACAGTGTAAACCAAGCCAGGCATAGCAGCAGACAGAAAAATGCATTCAACTAGTGGGATCATGGATTTGTTTGATTCAGGTAATTGAAAGTGTTTCATACTATTATTGCAACTTGAAGGCTTGTTTAAGTGTCTAGCTGTCAGTCAGTTTGGAAGGTGAAAAGTATTCGATTGTCACTCTGTCAGTCAATAGAGATGAGAACTGTCTGCCTAATGGATTTCTTTACGTAGATGTCTGCATGGAGGTAGAAGTAAAATCAATGTGTTGTCATGTGCAAGTACGCTGCATCAAACTGCCAGGTGAAATGCAACTGTATTTCTGTAACGTCTACATCCTTGTGTTGTTTGTGGAAGACAGACAGATGTTCCCTGTGTTTAAAGGTAACAGACTCTTTGTGGTCACACATGAAGGTTTATTTTTGAACATTTTGTAAGAGTTTCACCTATTTCTACTTGCTCCTGAGGTTTTTTTTTTTCCTGTTTGCTTGATCATATCACAGATCAATACTCAAAAAAACAGGATTTAACTTAGTAGGAAAAAACGTAGGTTGTTATGCCATAAGCCTCAGACGATTTTCTTTTAAGCCTGGGTTCCTGCATGTTTTCTGTTTGTCAGTGATGACTTGTATTGAGCTAACTGTGTTTCCTGCTCAAGTTTTGGCTGTTAGTTTACCTACATTTATTAGAGTGTGTATTGACTTCCTAGAGCAAAAGAAGAAGAGATCATTTCTTGAATAACAGAAGGTACCAAGGGCTTTCAACACCCTTGATGAAACAGGCATCAGTCAGTGACCTCTGTTCTTTCTCTGGGAGATCCTTACAATATTAAGTTCCACTGAACAGGATCTGATAACAAGTGGCATCTGGAAAGTTATTAGGACATTTCAGAATAATAGTTCCAGTTGTTATATTTCTCACTATTTCCAGGCTTAATCCTATATAAAATAGGTGCATTATGATGGTAGCCAAACATCTTATTAAAACTGTTTTCCTCTTAACTGATACAATACATATAGAGACATAATTCTTAGCCCCACTGAAGGTGGCAGGCTAAAATGAGAGATACCAACTTCAAGAAATGAATATTTTAATCTCCTATTTCCTATTGTATCATTTGTATATGTGTGCTGTTTTTGAGAATTAAAATATGTAGCTCTTAGGTGCTGCTGTAGGGAAAAAGAAAAAGGAGTAAGAACCAATTCCCAGTGAAGGAACTCAACCATGGGTAAGGATATCCATAAGTAGCAGAGACTGGTGGTAAATCAGAAGGTAGAACTTCAAAAGAAAAATTAGGATTTTGGTTTTGTCTATAAAAATTTCAAGATGAAAGGAAAAGTGTTGGGTGGAAGATTGCCCCTGAGAGGTAGGGGCAGGGCTATGAATTATCAGCAACATTTAAAAAAAATTCTTTTTTAACTTGAATGAGTGCTTTTAGTTTTTGCAGTAAATGATGTAGGAATTCTGCTGGTGGCAGTCTCCTTTGCTGCTAGATTGCTGTGTCTCCTGTGTAGGAGGGCGGATGGGGGAAAATAGTGTGTGCTACTTGTAACTTAAGATCATAGTATGTTTATAGAAATAGGCAGGAATAGGCACAAATTCATAGACTCAAAGCTGAAGGAAATGTTGTGATCATCTAACCTGCTAGTCATCCTTGGAGTGGTTGTAATTTGACCCAAAGAGTATTGGGTTTGGTGCATTCTAATTTGTATACTTTACTGCCCATGTGCTATTTCATATTCAGCTTCTGACAGTTCTTACAGAGATTTTGGGTCTGGCTTTGTTTTATAGAGGAAACAGAATATGCTGTAAGATACAAACCAGGCATCATTAGGGTTTGAGCTATGGTTGTCTACCACTTTTGAGCTAATTATTCAGTTAGAAAAGTGGGCAGCAGAAGGTGATCTTCTCTGGCAGTTCTCTAGATTTTACTCTGGCCATAGTTAATGTGTCAGAATACTTAGATATTTTCTGTCAGTGTATTTTATATGAATCAGAATTTATTTTGTTGGCATGAAGATGCTTCCAATATGTGCAATTATTTTGTTGGTAACCGATCTAAAGGAAAAAACCAATAGCTGTGGACCATGTAGGATCATTGAGTTTGTCAGTAGAAGTGGCTGTGCACTTGCTGAATGCACAGCCAAAAGTGTGCCTGTATCGTGGGCTCCCAGCAGGAAGAAAGGAATGTCCATTTTGTTTGTTTTCCAAGATGGTGTATTATTTGTACTGTACAATGAAGTCAGGGAAAAATTTGGGAAATAATGATTTCTAGAAAGTCTCAGGCTGATTTAAAAGGATTTATGAGAGATGTGGAAAAGTACCACAAATGTACTCCAAAGCTCCTTGCCTCAGCAGATATGGAGGTGTGATCTCTGATTCACATACAGTTGAGAATTAAATTGGCAGCAAGAAAATATACAAATAGTGTAATACCAGATACTGAAACATTTTGAGCATCAGTTACAGAGCTAGCATTTACAGTATCTGTCTGCTTTTATGACATTACTGGGTATTTCAAAGAGTCTAATTATTTGGTCTCTGTTCCTCTCAAATATATTTGTATTTCTTGTATAGCTTTCTAAATTTCTCTCTTAAATGTTTTGTGTTCACTAATCGTGAAAATACTGCATGTGACAGAAAATCATGGTTCTACAGATGATTTTGATTCTTTGTTGTAACCTGTAACCCTGTAATCTCTTAAAACACAGAATATAAAATGTAACTTCTTAATTTGGTGGATTTCTTGGGACTTCTTTTGAGCTTCTTTTTCCTCTGCTTTTGCCCTTTTCTGCCCTTCCCTCCCCCCCACCCCTCAATTAGCACAGTATTCTACTTAGTGCAGTTTTAAGTCTCTTGGTTTTTCTTCCCTACCATCTCCCCAGACTAGACACTCAATGTAGCATTCAAAAAATATTACCATGAATCATTATATAATAAATGGCCAATAGCAGTATTTTTTTCAGAAAGTCATTTAAAGTTGCATGAGAGATTTGAATTTATACAAGCATGATTGCCCAGGAAAGCTGGCAGTAGTCAGTAGGAGCAATAGTGTGATGTCAAATATGTGATCAAACATATGAATATCTCTGGAGCTCCCAGCAGCAAGAGAAGGATCCATTTTGTATATTTCCTGTGTGGAGAGGTGCTTTTGTGTTCTCTAATAGTGCTTCATTTCTGATATTAAAAGATAATGTATCTGTTCTTAGCATTGCTCAGACAGTTTAATTACCACCTAAGTTCAGATATTATTCCTTGTCAGATCTTTAAAAGTACAGTCTTCCAGACGCTGAGATATCTGCCTGTTAGGGGTTGCTGATAGCCTAGTCTAAGAAGTGTTTGTGCTTCACAGGAACAGAAACTGTACTCATTACAGGCAGCAGAAGATATTTAGCCAGAAATTAGGAAGAGGAGATGCACGTAGAATGTAGGCAGAAGGAATATAAGCCTTTCAGTGACTCACCACCGCTCTCTTGGAGGGACTGGTGGCTTGCCTCCAGGTCCATTCAGGGTTTTGGATTTTAATCATCTATCTGGTATTTGGTGATTCTTTTGTTTCTTGATCATATTACTGTAATCTCTTTGTCCTATTGCCTTTTTCTCCCCACTCAGGTGCCCAATATAGATTTTCCAGCAGAAGCAGCAAAGAGAAAATTATTTGTGGCTGTTATCTTTAATCCTATGCCTAATGTATTTCAATTAGGCACTAAAGGCATAATACAAAGCCAGGGGAGAAATGTGGATCCTTTCCAAAGGTGGGACAGAGCAAGAGCTTCTTTTAGTCATGGGCAGAGAGTGGATCAGAGAAGTCAGGTCTTGCTGTTGACTGTGGGGTCCCCAGACAAATAGCCTTCAAACTGAGACAGCTATTGTGTGCTGGAAGGCAGGCAAGCTGGATACCACGGCCTTCACCCTCTGTCCCCACAGTGACTGATTACAGATGTGTAACTAAGCTGTTGTTCCCCTCCCTCGGGAGCTTGAGACCATGGGCTGTCCTCCCTTGCCTTCCCCTTCTCCTTGTCAATCAAACACAGAATTTGCAAGCAGTATTGATCAGAAACGTGGACATTTTTCTTCAGTCAATCTCTAGCTACTAGGCTTGATAGCTCATCTTTGGCATTTTAAAAACGGCCCCCCTCTGCGATTCCAGTTGACTGTCGCTTGTTGTAGTGCCGTAGGCTGGATTTGTTTCTATGTAGAGAAATATCTTGTAGGAGATGGCTGGAAAAATCTTGTGGGTAGAAATTGGCTTTTTCACTTTCTTCTTGTTTCCTCTGTTGGAATAATTCCAAAGAAAATGCATTGGTCATGCAACTCTCTTTGCATCACTCTTGGTGAGATTGATTTGGCATTAAAATCTATTTTGTGTAGCTCACTGATGTTTCTTGTCTCAGTATGAACATAGAGTTCTTGGAGGCATAACATCTTTAAATCTTTCCACTTCTTAAGGCTATATCATTTTCTAAAAGAGAAATTCAGGATTCAGATTCAGTTCAGTTCCTATTAAGGGCAAAAATACCTTGTTATTCTCTTATTGAGGTAAATCAAAAGTCAAAGACAGTCAAAGATGGTTAGGATCTGTAAGAAATTGTAACAAACTCTCCCGAACATTAACAGCAATGTATTTTGCCAGATGGATATTCACATTGAAAGATGCTTCTTGCAGGAACAGCTTGTTGGTAGTTTTTTTTTCTTGAGGTATTGGCAAATAAGCTCTGGCAATTTTAAGTGGTTTTGATCAGTAAATTGGTGGAAGCGAACTTATCCCCTCAGCTCCTGGACTGCAGTTGTTTACAATCCATCATATTATCTTAAACCACCTCTGACTTCACTTTACATGGCTGTGTAGAAGATATCCATGTGAAGTCAGTCCTTCTGTCAAGTTTGGTATATAGAACTAGTAGGCTGTTTTATGAGGATGCAGCAAATACTTGGGACTGATAGACTCTTATTCTATTAAAAAATGCCACTGTGTGTTCCTTCTTCTGCAATAGAGTGGAGATGGCCATTCTAGATTATAGTGCTTTTTGGATTTCTCTGTTTCACTGTTAATTTAGCAGATGGATTTGTTGCATTCTTAGCAAGTCCATGGATGACAGCAACTTTGTTGAGGCAGTCAATGCACTGGAGGGCTGGGCTGCCTTTGAGTGGGACCTACTCAGAATGGACAAGTGAGCTGATAGGAACCTCATGAAGCAAGGCGAATGCAGAATTCCTTGTTTAGGATGAAATAAACTCGCACGGCAGGACTGTGTGGGCTCTGACTTGCTGGAAATCAGCTTTGCAGAAAAGGCCTTGTGCTTCTGGTTGAAGACAGGTCAAAGATTGCAGTGTGCCCTTACAACAAAGAGAGCTGTATGTATGCTGGGCTGTGTTGGCAAGAGCATAGCCATCCGATTGTGGAAAGTGATTCTCACCCTCTGGCTGCCATTTGAGATCACATCTGGACTATTGTGTCCATCACTGGAGTTCACAGTGCAGGAAGGAATTTAACAGAGTCATAGTGAGTTTGGCAGAGGGCCACCAAGGCAGTCCCAAGCAAGCCTCAGGCTTCCTGAGTGATGTGAAAGGAGAAGCTGAGGGAGCTGGACTCGTTAAGCTTGAAGAAGAGAGGACTCTCTGCAACCACCAAATGTGGAGTATGGAGAAGTTGGAGCTGAACTCTTCTTGAAGGGGCAGAAGTGTGCCCTGGAGAACAGGACTGCACTGTGCCCAGTGCACTGAGCTGCAGAGATATTTCCTACTTACTCCTCTATCCAATTCCCTTTTCCATGTAGCCATGTCTGCTAGTACCAAGAGTGGCAAGGCTTGAATTGTGTTCATCATCTATCCTCTAGAAAATGGGAGGACCAATCCATTCCTGTTTCTATTCTCTTTGGTTCTCCTAATGTAATTTTACTTACTTCATAGTATTTTTCTTATAAGGTATTTTGTTATCTAGACATCCTGATAATACGTGGTAGAGAAAATATTCTCCTTTCTTGTGTTTCTCCTTTCCCAACCTGATTGAGAAAAGTTCAACTATTTTAACGTTGAATCAGAAATTAAGAACTGCTGCATCTATCCATGTGAATGAAGAGCAGGTGTCAGCTCGTTGGAGAAGGATATTCTGGGCAGATTGTGAAGCAGATAAAGAGCCCTATGCACAATTGTTCAAATAGAGAAAATAGTAAGAATTGGTAAGAACTATTCTAGTAAACCAGAGTGCTGGCTATTTTCTATGCTTCTACACTCATCAGGTCTGTAGCTCCATCTCCAGTAATATCCAATGTGTCTTAGATCTACAGAGAAGAAGCAGCATCCTTTTCTGCACAACTGTAAGAGCTGGGAAATAACTTCTGGATTAATAGATAACAGTAGGAATATTCCTACTTTCATTGTAAAATCTGATACTATATATTAGTTTTATATTTATTCTTTCTTAAAATGTAAATTTATGGTTTTGACTATGTTAATTAATACTTGGTTAATGGTTTGCTACAGGACTGTGGCTTTATAGTGTTTTTTGAATGTGTTTTTTCATTATTAATAACAGTAGAAATATTTCTGAGTGGCAAGTTTCTGAGTTAATTAGACTTTCCACTGAGGTCCATTGAAAGAAAGTGTCTCGCTTTTAGAAAAGTTAGTAATGAGTTTCATTTTTTAGGGCAAACCTTTGTTCTTCATTTCTTTTGCATATCTTCTGTGTTTCTCCGAGGAGGTCTCTTCAATAAGTTGTGACAGTTATTTGTAGCGTACAGTCCCTGCTGTAAAGGTGGGTATGTCTAAATTGAGGCTGTCAAAAGGGATTGTGAATTGCATTTCACAGTGCTGTAAGAACATGTAGATAAGTCTCTCTGAAGACCTCAGTACTGGTATTACATGGAGCTGCTGAGCTGCTTGCTGAGGCTCCCTACACCTACATCATTTATTAAAACATAACTACTTATTTATGTTCTGATGCTAAAGTAAATGCCCATTTTGTTTTGTAGACTTTACAGCCTTTTTCTTCAGTACTTAGCTCTTTCATCTCACTGCTTCATTCTCCAATGACTGGGGTGTCTCTGACTGTCTAAAGCATGGCTGAAGACAGTAAAGACTAGGTTTGCTTTGTGTCAACTCTATCTGTCTGACTGCAGGGCAGTCTTCTGTGGCTCTGCATACTTATTCATCTCCTCTCCTTATTTCTGTGGGGTTTTCCTAAATGTGATGAGATGGAGCTCAATATATGTGTTGCTAACACGTATAGAATGTGATAAATATACCATGCTGCTCAACATACTATCAAGATTTTGAATTTTTGCAGAATTTCAGCAAATCTGTACAATACCTATGTCAAAAACTTTCGGTTCATAAGTCAAAATGTTCCATGTACAGTTTCTTTAGCATTTTAGCAAATTAGTAAATTTTGCCTTCATTTTGTAGATATGGAAACTGTACAGGAAGAAGTGATTTTCTTAGTCTCTGAAAAGCTGAGAATGAAACCTGAATTTCTTCTTCTTGTTCCTTATTCACTGAATGGTACTATTTTCTTTAAATAGTAATTTTTTTCCCTAAAGTTTTATAAATAATTTGGATAGCCTACTAAATATGCATGCTCTAAAGTACTCAAACAGTTCCTTTTCATCTGGCACAGCATGGAACTAGCAGTTTTATCCTTAATCTACCCACAAAATATGTGACTACAGTGTTCAATTTATATAGAGGCCTATTCTTAGACTGCATTATAGTTTATAAAAAATTATTGGCATTATTTCATGAAATTAATCACTTGTAGAGCAAAAAAGGGGCAACTAAGAATGTTCTGAATGTTACTTACACTGTACTAGTTCATTCAAGGACTTTTGACTTTCTTACTTACCAAGAAATCCAAAACCACCAAGTACCTTCAGCTACACAAAAATACAAACAAGCTTTTTCTTTTCAAACAGTGCCTTAGTTGGCCTGTCTGAGTTGGTTGTTTGGTTTTGTTTTTGGTTTTTCTCTTCTTTTGTTTTCTCAAAATATTTTGAGAAAATGCTGTGGTTTACTTGCTGTATCTGACCTGCAGGATTAGTCCAAGCTCTCAGTGTAGACGAGGGTGAATTGGGTAATAAAATTCTTGATTTGAACACTGCAGTACAAGTCATCAGATCTGCCTTTCTGCTTTTTTTGGGGGGTAAAAAAAAAAGATCTTCAAGGACTGGAGGGAGGTGCAGTGTTTCTCTTTGCCGCCAAATTGCAGGTTGTATCTTTTGATACGTTGCTTCTGTGACAGGATTACAAAAGGAAACATAAAGAAACGGATCCAATCTGTTCTGAGGCCTTGGAAAGCTCTTGGATATTTATTATCCACCACACTCTGAAGAAGAAAACCAGAACACCAAAGGGCTGTTTTTGTTTTGATCTTAATTTAAATATTGCTGCATTTTGCTTTCACCTTTGTACATATGATCCATAGCTATTTACTTAATATTTAATAATTGCATGCAGAGGCTGAAATGTTACTTAAAGTATGTACTTCAAATATTTACATGCAAAGTCAGTCTTTTGACCCATGTTTTATAGGAACTATCAATGTAGTGGTTTTTTCATTTATTAGACCCTTATCTCATATTTTACATATAGGCTTATTAACACACAGAGATTAGTGTTTATGGATTTGGAATTATGCATTTTTAATTGCGTATCTTCTTTTCAGGCCTTTTGACCTGGTGTTTTTAAGAGTGGACTGATGCTTTATGTTATCTGGACTACAGTGAGATTCTCTTTTGATTTTTTTTCTACCCCACTCCTACTGTAGAGTTTTGCCTTCTGCAGCCACTGGTACCTGGCTGCTCTGTGAAGTGATAATCTTGGGCCCCTTGCAGCCTAGCTCTTGTGAAGCTGGTAAGGCATGTGAAAAACACAAAGAAGGCCACATTTAGAGAGTTAGAACATCCTTCTGAGAGTTAGAACATCCACAGAGACAGGGAGAAGCAAGGACAGTTTACATTGTGGAAGGAGGAACTGATATGACAGGACTGCCCACAGAGGAGGAAAGAGTGAAGAAGTGGTGCCAGAAAAAACTTTTCAACTTAAACAGTCTCCTCAGTTCTGAGGTCAATTGTATTTTACCCTTGCATGTTTGACTATTAATGGATTTGGTTCCTTTCTTTTTAATTTTTTTAAAGAGGCTTATAACACAACAGCCAAAGAAACTCCTATTATTTTTTCTTGTGTTTTCCATTCTATTGAACAATGTAATGTTGCCACCTAAACTTGTAATTGCAGTCCACTTTGTATAACTTTGGCTTCCCATTCCCCTCAGTTCCCAGATCCTTATGACTGCACACACTGTGATCATTAGCTGCTTTCTGTCAAAGACTGCAGATCAACTTGCTTATTTTGTTTAAAACTGCAAAGGAATTGCCGTGGCAGACTGGATTTCTTAACCCATCCTATGTGGTCAATCCAGTGATCAACAGTGGAGGTTTCAGAGGAGGATGCAAGAAGCTTGATTTTAACCTGAAAGAGGCAGGTTTAGATTAGATGTCAGGAAGAAATTCTTTACTCAGGGAAGTGATGCACTGAAACCCAGAGAAGTTGTGGATGCACCATCTCTGCAACTATTCCAAGGCCATGTTAGATGGGGCTCTGAGTGACCTGGTCTAGTGGAAGGTCCATGGGAGGGGGTGGAATGAGCTGAGCTTTAAGGTTCCTTCCTAACCCAAGCTGTTCTGTGATTCTGTGATGATTCTAAACTGCATGTTCTTTGATTAGAGCTTGGGTTATACTCTGGAACATGATATTTAATAGATCTTGGAAAATTATTAGAACTCTGGATATTTTTGTTACACCATATAAATGTCTAATCCTTTTTCCAGCCTTGCTAAGTCCTCAGCCTTAATGATATTTTGCAGCAGTTAGTTCCACTGTCTAATTATGAATTGTATGATAGAGTATTGCCTATTTATAATGTTTAAATTTCTTTGGAAGTCCCTCGTGTTAAGAGTTGGAGAGAACTGAAGCTTTCCTTACTTTTCTGCCTTAAGGGCCTTGTGACTAATTTGTTCGTTTCAGGGATTTGCCTCATAGAAGAGAAACTCAACTGCACAATATTCAACTTAGAGTTTCTGAGAGGTTTTTGCAGGCTAATTACAAAGCCATTGTAATGAGCCTTGAGATTCCAATGTCATTGATCTTTTACATTTGGGAGAATTTACTTCTAAGATTTTGGGCAGTAGCAGATTTAATTTTATTTCCAGAATAATGTTCAGTGATACAAGTTGCTCCACTCAAGTGGAGTACTTTGCTTGCATAGGTCCCTGTGGAAAAAAAAAAGGTAATAAATCAATGGATGACTTCTGAATGTGGATGTCAGAGTGCAGTGGATATGCAGTGTCACAACCCAAGTCAATGCAGTGTGTTTGAGCATTTGCATCTCACTGAAAGCATGGTCATAGAAATGCTAACTCATTTGTCTCAAAATACCTACTTTTTTTTTGTTTTCATTTTTTTTTTCCTAAAATAGAATCCCAGTTTAGACAGGTCGAAAGAATAAGTGTGTTATCACAGTTCTCCTAAACTTTTTTATATGATTTGTTGGTTGTCTCTTGGGAGTATTTCATCTGCATTATTTGGATTGATTTCAGGATATTTTGTTCCTATTGACTTTCCTGCTGCTGCTAGTCACTTAAAAAGACTGCACTTTGAACAAAGAACATCTAGATTACAGTACCATTTATATACTGACAACTCAGAACCATGTCCCTTGAAGATACAGATACACATTTGCACAGAGTAGATCCCTCCCTGTGCTCCATGTGACATTCAGACAGTTGAAAGAACACTTGTCCCAAGATGCTAGAGAGCAGTGAGTGTATCATTGCAAATCTCATCATCTCATACATAAGTCAACAAAATGCCAACAAAATTGAGATGGATAATTTATTTATGTCTGCTTCTCAGTGAAGATAAAACTATGTAAAACCATTTCTTAAACTAGGTCAGTAGAAGGCAAAGATAATTGTAAAGTCAAAGCACATTTAAATTTTCTTCTCTCACATCCCTGCCCAGTGCATAGATGGTTGTAGAAGTTCCTTTAAAGAATGTAGTTCTTGCTTAATAATTTCAAATAACCTTTCATCCTCTCTGGAGATATAAACAGTGACCTGTTGGGCCCTGGACACCTTTTGTTTCTTGATGTGTTATTTGACAAGGTTGGATTGGATGTCTACTGTGTCACTGCATCCAAAATTTTATGAGGAAAGATAGTGAATTTATAAAATTCTAAGCTGATAGTGTGCCTCTGTAATGGAGCAAATAAAATTGGAGGCGGTTGTATTTTTTCTGTGAAAAAGATATCTTGATAGTGATAGTCTATAATTACCCTTATTTGTTTGTTTTCTAAATATTGGTTAATGTAAATAAAATAATACAATTGGCAAGATGAATTTCCACGACCTGTGTGGTCTCCAGCAGACTGGCAGTGGTATTTAGTTTGTGATCTGAACTTACATGGATAGAAGGTTTGTAATGATCATCTTTTCATTTTGAGAAGGTGTAAAAGGGAGCCTTTGAGGCACCTCAGAGCCTGGGGGCACCCTAACTTTGCCATGTGATTTGCTGTGGCTCGCAACCCACTCCAGTTACCCTCATCTTTGCACCCCTCAGCCGTCCTCTGATCCATTGCCTGTCCCAAGGGTCACACGGTGAATGGGAGGCCTTGCAGGCAGGAGAAGTACTTGGCGTATTTAAAAACATAATATATTTATCTGCTAATGTTAACAATTTATCTTGATTTGCTTATAATTAACTAAGAATGATTTTAGTTTTATATGTAGGGTAAGTGCCTCCTGTTTTGTTACTCACACTTTCAATTCACATTGACTGAGTCTTGCTAGATGAGGTAACCCAGGGATGTTGGAACATATTCTTTCCTGTTAGAAGGTGGAGAAAATAGTACACAGTTCAAAATCGAATTCAGGTTTTAATTGCATCAGCTGCCTGGAAAGAAGCAAACATTAATAAAGGTATTAGAAAAAGGAAAGTAAAGAAAACATTAATAAAGGTATTAGAAAAAGGAAAGTAAAGAAAAAAAATCCCTTTTGCTTAGATTTTATTCTATGTTGTCGAGTATTACACACGGAAAAACCTCCAACCAAAACCCAACATATTCTGTGGGCACTATTTGTGAGTGCAGTCTCAAAACTACTTTAACCTTCAGCCAAATGTCCCAATGTTTTAACCTTCCAAGACAGACAAGCATGTGTAGCTCGTGTGATGTAGTGTCCTATCTGGTCTTCTGAAACAGGTGAGAAACACAAAGAAAAAAAATCCCCCATACCTGGCCTGTGAAATATAGAATGAGCTTTGTTGTCTGCTATTTTGGAGGATGATATTAAAAATGTACTTTCAAATAAGACACACTATGGAATTATATAATATTCAATAGCATGAGTAAATCCTGCCTAGCTTTCAGCAGCGTATTTACCTGAGGGTGTAGGAGGACTGGCTGTAGATGTCAGTTTTCTGGTGTTAGTGTGCCTGGCTTTTTCTGCTTTATCTTTCCCTGTATCTGCTGTTGGTTAAATTACTGTGCGCACACACCAGCCCCAACAGCTGAGACAGCATTAAAAGCCTTTAAAAAAAATCTGTAAATTCAAATTTTATCTTTTTGCTGTTGTCTATATTTATATATATTAAAAAATCTTGTTATTACAAGTTAACCAGTTGTTTGGTGTTTGGGTTTTTTTTTCCCCTTTGGCTGACACTTTTTTTAATAGTCTTTGAAGATTTGCTTCACTGCCAGAAAACTGACCACAAGAGAAACCTGGGTTTATTGAATATGTCAGTGCTCAATCTACTAATTTTCTTTGTGAAAACTTAATAGTAACCAGGTGCTTTGGTACATTGCAGAAATAGTTCTTAATTTTATACTAGTCTTTTTATAACACACTATATACACACAACCAACTTGTAGTACTAGGCAAAAAGAAGATTTATTTTCTTGTGCAAAAGAATTAAACCTAATAATACTATTGGCACTTCTAATGTGACAAACATGGCATAGGCTTTTTTTTTTAGTCACTGCTAGTATTTTTTGTATCAGTTTCTGCTTTTGTTCCAGCAAGTGTTTTTTGCACAGTTTGTTAAGTTCCTTGTTTCTGAAGGGTAACATAGTAAACAGGTAACTTCAAACAAACCAGGGGAGGGCAGGAACCCTGGAAATCAGAGCCTGGCTGGTGAGCTTTCTTCCCCAGTCTTGCGTAGGAGTTTAAGAACTGTTGTGTCCACATTTTTCTGCCTGCAGAATAGATGGTAGCTCTCTGCTTAAAAGACTGAGGTTTACTTCTGTTTGCTAATTACATTTAGATGATACTCTCTACAGGGTATTTCCTTTTGCTATGGGATATGGGTATTATAACGAGTTTGGTTATAATTTAGAGGAGTGATGCAAACCTTTGTCCTTAAGCTATAAGGGTTTATTGCAGCTATAAAGGTTTATTATTATTTACAAGGTGGTCTAGCAAAGTCCAGCTTCAACTACACAATAGAGTGGTATAATTCTATTCAAATTTATCAGTTATTTTAGGAGTGTTCACTTGCAATAGGCCTTTTGCAAAGTATTTTGAACTTTATGGAAATGAACTGCGCTGCACTGTCTTGGAGTTGATGGAGGTTTATATTTTGTATTTGTGTGAAAGGTTTTAGGAGCTTTACTGAAATGGAATTCCTAATTTATTGAATGGTAATATAGCAAAGAGTTAAGAAAAAGTGGTAGTTCTTGGATGGAGAGTAACAAAGTGGACCTGGGAACAAGAAATTTGAAAAAATAGTTAGTTTTAATTTAATGCTGTATGGTACCAGTTTGCTTTTCTTCTGGATTGAGAATATAGAAAAACTTGTGTTTGTGTACTCTATTCCTCCAAATTATACTTTAAGACTAGATCTAACAGTAGTGATTATGCCATACATTTTCTTTTTCTTCTTTCAAATCTTACCCATTTTGTATTTGAAAACCAAAACTGTCAGTGGTCTGTTTACTTTATCTCACTCATGTGCAATGGAAATAGCTGGCATTTATAGAACACACAAACTATTTTTGCCTGAATGCTCCATTTATGATTTATAGCCAACACGTATCCCTGATTTTCTTTTGAGAATGATCTTTATTGTATTTGTGTACTAACTCATTGCAGAAGCACTTGTCTATTTTGAGCTAAACCAGACCTCTTGTAAAAAGAATCAAATTATTTCATCATGTTGAAATTGAAAAGCTATAATTACTTGTAATTGGGCTTCAGAATTTTTGAAAATTGGAAAATTCTTTTCCAGAGGTTTAGGATCACTCCAAATCATAACCTGTAGAAAATAGGAAATAATTTTCTGATCAATTTAAGTGATTTAATTTACACTTTTGACAGCTATTTTCCTTTGATATTTTGGTAGGGTTAATCATTCAGCTATGGTGGTTATTACTAAATTTTTTCTGATATCCTTTATTCTATCTGGATCACAAGTTTATTTTGATTTCTATAAGCCCAAACAGAATCTGATGCAGTTTAATAAGAATGTAGAGTAATTTTGGAATGCTTGAGTTTACTAAATATGTGCCTGCATTTTATTTATTTGTTTGTTTATTTTCTGGTCTTTGTAGTTACCTCATTATGTTTTAACAAAAGCACAATGTTCTTCAGTGCTTTAATCTGCCTAAGTTTAAGTTCAAGCTGGAAAAACCTGCTGTATCTTGTATTTCTGGGTGTTTTTTCCTACAGACTTCCAAGTCTGTAGTGCCCAGTTTAAAAACAACTACTTCAAATCTTCATTCCACATTACTACTACTAATCATCATCATCATCATCACCAATATTGCAGAGAACATGCTGTCTCTTTACATATTTTAAAAATCTTTTTCAAGAGACCTGAGTAGGTAGAGTAACTGGTGGCAGATCACATTGTGTTCAGTTCAGTAAGCAGCCAAGTCTTGCAAAACCCTAATGCTCTGGCAAAGAAAGTGACCTCTAGAGTTAGCAGAGGGTTCAGGGGTTTATGGCCAGACAGAAACTGAATAAAACTAAAGTAGCAGACAGGATCCTGCAGCATGGGACTCACAGTCAGAGGCAGAGCAGCTAATTGTCACCTTTAGGCTTGAGGTTAAAACTGGATTCTCAGTATGGCAGAGTCTTTTTCAGCCCTAAGTGTGACATGGGGAGAAGAGTTGGTAGAGAGTTTACACACAGGGGGATTTAAGGACAATTATGTACAGTGAAAAACTGTGGTGGAGAGTAAACCTTACTGCAAGCCTTGTCTTTTCCTTGTTGATTTTGGACAATCACTAGGTCTAGGCACATACTGCTTGAGTTAGGCTTTTGGTAGGCATATTTCAAGTCATTATGGGTCTTTTTAATATTTATCAGCTGTGATATGGGCCAGTCCATAAGGATGTATGGAAAAAGTCAGTTACCTGCTTCTAGCACTCATGTCTGTTGTGAAGGCAGGGGATCTGTAGAGGTAATGGGTATAAACACAGAAAGGAACATCTTGCAGTGGATAAACTAATAACAATTATGTATCCATTTTCATCAGTTTTCATTCTAAGAGAATATTTTTTTATCCCAGTGAAAAGTTGAGGTGTGGAAAGAGGTTTGGCCACAGCCATTGTGTAAGCCAGTGGTAGAGCCAAGAAGAGAAACAAACTCTTTGTGTTCCTACCTGGTACTCAGCATTATAAGACTTGAAGCCAGCCAGTGTTCTCTTTCAGAAGTAGTGCAATGCAGAGATATAATTTCTAGCAGTTACTGAGACCTAACCTTATTACAGCCTCTGACTTTCTATTGGCATTCATCTAACTTCAGTGTCATGATTTTCTTTATAATCCAATTAGTCAGCTGGTTAAAAATACCACTTAAAATACCCCATATTCTTGTAAGGGAAGCAGGTGGACTGTGCTACAGTTAAGACAATGTTGAATATCATATATTGGCCTTATGCAGCCACCTGTATTGTTCACTGAATGTCTGGCACTGTGCAGCCAGTTCATCCTTCATTGACAGTTTGGTTTGTGTGATTGGACCTTTTCTGGATCAAATAATTCTTCTAATCCAGAATAGTTTCAGATTTACATTGAACCAGAAGTCAAGTACAAATCTTGGTTTTGTTATTTTTAAATTGAAATAGATGAATGAAAAATTTGATCTCTTGATGGAGGTATACATTATTTTCTTCTTTTTTTTTTTTTCTTCTTTTGAGAGATTTGATTATACACGGAGCTCTTATTTATTTTTCTTTTTGAAAGAACAGGATACCATATTTTCCCAAGATTAACAATATTCTTAAAATTCTTTTTGAGCTGTAACAGCTATAAGAGCTTTTCTAGACCTTTTTTGTTGGCTTCTTGCCAATGACTGCTGGGGAAAGTACATCTTCATGCGAAGAAGTGTGTGTTCTCTTTGAAGGTTAACAAGGGCCTGCAGAGCACAGCCTAAGCATCTGGCTCATGAGATTAAAAACCTTAGAAGGAAAGCGCCGTGGACCTCAGATGATGAGTAACCACCTTAAAAAGAAGGATAGGTGTGAACAGACAGCCTAAAAAATGGGGGGAAATATTGATCAGCAGGAAATTCGTCTCTTTTTAGTGAACAAGAAGTGTTAGGCTCTACTGACGACTGATAAAAATCAGGCTCTCAGGTTTGGCAAAGGGCATTAAAAAAAGTAATGAGAAGTCTAGTAGGTGATTACTCTGAAGGTTATACTAGGATAGATCTTATTAAATATTTTCATTATTGACCTGGCTACACACACACACACAAAATGAAATTGTAGTTTTGAAAACCTGCTGAGGGCATAGACATGGGAGATTTTGGTATGTTGGAAGGTTGGAATGACACAAGAATTGCATTATATTGATGTCTAGAGCCTTAGAAATTGGAGGGCATGTAATCAGAATGCAAGGTTGGTCACTTAGAGACTAGCAAGGTTTTCACATAACATTTGGGAGCTTGGTGGGAGGACTCCGGCAGGTTGTTGCTTCTCCAGAAATGCCTCCATTGCAGACCTTAATTTAATGAGTTTTCTCTTTCCTGATTTATTTCCTAGGTGCCAGATTCCTGACAGTTTATTAAAAATTAAACTGCCAGCAAATTTACAAAATCTATGTAGTGATTATTTTTATGCTTTTGATGAACATCCTTTACAGGATTTTATCCTTAAAATTAGAAAACGAAGTTATTTAGGGTTTTTTGGTGTTTTCTTTTTTTTTTTAAATCCTTTATTTATTTTTTTTTTATATACCAGAGAACATCAAACAAATATCCCATCATTTAGTTAAATAGACATATGACACTGTGTGACACAAATGATCTTTTGGACCATGTGATGCTTGCTGTCCACATAAAAAAGCATATCCTGAAATAATTTTCTTGACAGTGCTTCAGGGTTTGTTTGGAGGAGGTTTCTATCGTCATACATACATATAAAAACATAGAAAATAATCCAATATTGTTTCTGAAGTTGGAAGTTAATACTGGCCTCATAAATAAACTATCTGATACTGTGGATTTCCTGGGTGTAAAGCTGTTGGGGTGTGAGTAAAAAGGAGTCTGGTACAGCACTGAGGAGTGAATTTATACCCAGATTCTGGCAATATTGTGGATGCTGTCACACAAAAAGGCTGTGACTATCTGCATGATTAATATTTTTTCCTCTGTTGCTAAAGAGATATTGGAATGAGTGTTCTGCACCATTGGGGCAGCTCTGTGTCCATGGAGAAGTTAGTATGAAATAGAGAAGTTCTGAGTTGTACTTTTTAGAAAGATTCCTATATTATTATTATAAAATCCTATTTCTGGCATGTTTTGCTTCCTCTACCCACATGTGAATGCATATCCTTTTTCTTAACAGCTCTTGTCTAGCTCATTCACCAACCTGTAACTGAATATATTGGTCCACACCCTGTTGACCCCATGAAATCCCATCATTGCAGATTCCAACCGCATTGATTCTGGCCTTTTCAGGTTCATGGGAGAGCATCTCTTGCTCCATTAGCTGCCTAGCTGGTTTCTCACACCACTGAAGTGAGTTCTCCCATTCCAGCTCAGGTCCCCACATCCCATGTGCCATGAGTGTTTTTCTCATGGACTCCTGGATCTTCCACCCTCTCCTTAGTCTGTTCACTAATTTCTCCAGCATGTCCTACGCAGGAAATGCACCTCTTCCACCTCCTCTTCTTTCCTCCCTCTGGGTTCCCAGGATGAGAAGTTGCAATCCTTCCTGTTGTGTGTGCGGGCACAGCCTCGGCTCAGTATTGCAAAGGGGAGAGAAGGGAATGGCTGGAGGAGCAGGGAATCTCTGCCTGAGCAGAACCAGCTGAGCAAGAGGGAGTTTCCTGACTACACTGTGATTCAGACTCCTATGGTGACAAGAAGGATATTTCTGGGAGTTGAAGGACGGCATGCAGAACTAGTAATTATCAACTCTAACCAGAAAGCTTTTTTTGGTTTTTTTTTGAAAAGGTAACAAAAAACATTGAACAAAATATTCCTAAAATATAGAAGCAGACCCACTACATTTCCTGAAGGGCTGAAGTTAACAGAATTGTTAATTGTTATCTCATACTTTTCCTCTATACCTGTGGATCTTACTGTGGAGGGAAGATTGTTTTGTGTACATTAAGGCTTTCCCCTGCAATTTGGAATAACTTCTAATATCCTTTTATAGTTTGGTTGAGGAAATAGTGATTTTATGTATCCATAATTCTGCGCTTTATATATGAATTATTGTGCTGTTACTTAAAATCGTTTGCAGTAAGATAATTCAGACTTCTCTTTGAATCAAGACTAAGAAAATATCGGTAAATTAGTGCTAATGGTCAGTGTAGCTGAGAGAGAAACTCTTTCATGTTTGGAATTGACTGTAAGATTGAACTTACTCCAATTTATTGCAAAGTCAATATTCAGTTTAAAAATTAAAAAGGTTAATAATTATTAGGTTTTCAGAGGAAAAGTACTAGTGTTATGACCTGCCTAACATCATACAGCTACAAAAATGCTATAAAATGATTTTTTAAGCTTATATTTATAGTGAGTAGTTGGCTCGTTTCTTCATCGCACTACTTATGCATCCATGAGCTGTTAATTAATACTTTTGCAGTAATTACAGAATATTTTAAATATACATCATTCTTCTGAATTTTAAAAGATCAGGAATTTTTTATTAATTTAAAAGGATAATAGTACTGACCCACACTTTCATCAACTCTTTAATAAAGAGGTGCTTTTTCACATCATTTAAATTTTTTACATTTTGATAGCAGGGAATAATAAAAAGTCTTTTTTTTCATACTTTTTTTCCATTTACTCTTCTAAGCTGGGTCACCATTGTATCAAAAAGGGTCATTGTTTTCCATAAAAAGGTGAGTGATTGCCTGCAAGTATTGATAAAAGGGGAAGTTGCATCCTAACTCTTTGGACTCCTGGCATGTGATTTTCTTTACACAGGGGGCTGCGGTTTGTAGTAGAAATTTTAATTCTATTTAGTTTCTTCTTCTTTTTCACCACTCTGTAACATGACTGGGAATGTTTAACCCAAATAATTTGATATCTCCTTGCAACGGAGCTTTTCCCAATCCTCCTTGATATATGGCTGCCATGGACCGCAGAAGAAACCAGAGCACAATTTTTAAATGACCAATACAGTGTGGATAATTCAGTGGCTAGGTTTGTAGTTAGAGATAATACCTCATAAGTGAATACCTGATACCCTTGGAAAAGACACATAAACTTCAGGCACTTCTAGCTCTTCCTCAGATATGAGGTAGCATTTGCAGCCTTTGAGCTTGACAGAAGCAGAGATCGGTTGCCTTGGAGCGTAGCTGATGAGGCTTATTAGAAGAATCCAGAGGAAAAGAGGATTGCTACTTTTGGAGCAGAGGAATAGTTTTAACAAGAGAAACAGCAGGAGAATACAAGAAAAGTGAAAATCAACAGGCACAGTTCCTGCAGGACACCCATGGTATCTGATCTCAGCCCTTCAAAGTTGGGGGTCAGCTCCCTGGAGGCAAAGGTACACTGCCAAGGAGCTGCCTTGCTTGGGAACAGGGAGGTGGTGGAAAGGTGTAGCAACAGGAAAATAGGTTAGAAATAGTAAATACTGTTAAAAAGATGAAGTCATTGGCTGCAATAGAAAACATCCCACATATCAAGAAAGGGGGCTCTAGGTGATTCTTTTAATCTTTACTTTATAAAACACAAGTTAATTTTCATGTGATGTGAAATCTCTCTTTATAATCATCTGCATACATAGATAAGTTGTGTGCCCTGGCTTGTGTGTGATGTGAAGAAACATTTTTGGATTTCATCACGTTCATATTTTTAATGCTGGTTTTAGTATTACCCCTTTTAAGTTTTGGTGGAGTTTGTGTGTTTTGTTTTAAAGCAAAGAACAAATAAAGATAGCACTGTATTTTATAAACTTAAGACATACAAGTAATGGCAAACTGACTAGTTAGTTGTGGTGCATATAAAACTGTTTGTGTAAATGTTTATTTTCCAGTGTCATAGCCAGATTGACTCACTGCGAGCTATTCACTTTCAGGAATTGTGTTAGACCACACAAATGTAGAAGCTGGAGGCACAGATGCTTGATGAAGGGCCATTGCTCTGTTCCTGCTTGAATGTGCCTCTTGGACTCGAGTAGGTGATTTTCAGTAAGCAGTTTGTTTATAAATCTCTATTTGTGAGTTATTTGCTCACATGTGATACAAATCATGACACAGTTTGCAGAACTGAATAGGCTGAGCAAATATTTCCACAGATTGTTTGTATCTAAGTAACTGGATCTATGCCCATGGCAGTGTGCATCTGCTCACCTGTTCCACATTCATGTGTTTAAGGACCCTTAATTTTGGCTGCCTTGCATTTGCTGCAGTTGTCTCACCTTTTCTTTCTCTTGACTCAGTAGTGAGATGTTCTGAGCAGGACACTCTCCCTGCCTGCAGAGAGGAGGGAAGGTGAGCTGTGTTTGTTTGGAGCAAGGCTTCTGCCTTTACGCTGTGTTGTTGGCTACTTTGTGGTTTTGCATAATATTATTTACAGAGTACCCAGTAAAACACAACATACATGTGCAGCAGATTGTGTAAGAAGGGAATGGAATAGCTTACAATGAACTACATTGAGTTTGCTGAACTGAGAAATACTTTGTGATAATGGTCAACCTTTGCTTTTGATTCTATATTAAGGTTCAGAGATTTCTGATTCCTGTTGTACCTCAAGGTACAAGAGGAAATTAGGTTGTATGTAAAGACTGGGAGGTGTAATATGTTTTGATCATCTTAATCTGTGTTAGTGGGCATTATTGGGCTCTAAGATACACCCACAAAGCATTGCTACTAAGTCTAAGCACCATTACTTAGGCTGGATGCAACATATCCAAATGACTTTGATTATTTAAGATTGTCTTTCCATAGGAACTTCTATGGAATAAGTGTTAAGGGACACACTTGTTTGCAGTGTTCCTACAAGTTCAGTTGTCTTAAAAGTGATTTACTTCCTTAAGATAGTTTTGGTGGTGTTTGCGATGAGGCTTTGCAGATTATTTAGGCATGTGACTGGTTTTCTGAGGTGGCATGCATGTTTTACAAGCAAATTTGTGATGGGAAACGGTATTTTGCTCCTGTCTCTTTCAGAGTGCTAAACTATATAATACTAAACATTGTCATTTCTTTCCCCTGATAAACTTCTGAATCCTAGGCTAGCTGCTATCATAGGCTACTGTGTTACAGTTAATCGAACAGATTATTCCATTTGCTTCTATTTTCATTTCAAGAATTTCTGTTTTAAAAGTTGCAATTTCTTAATTTCAAGAATTTTATAATATAGACTGGTTGACACTTCTGTCTTCTAAGGATCACTTAGAGAATCTTATTTTACATTTTGCCTGTTTGCTAGTGCAGTGAGTACTGTAGTGTTGTGGTATAAATTTTTCTGAACTTCTACTGTCAACCAGTAGTACCCTGTAAATCCCAGTTTATTGTGAAAATTTGCTGTATGGTTGCTGTTGCAAAAGTTGAGACTTGAGAGGGAGATAAACTGAGTATTTTAGGCAGAATTGGGAATGTATAAAATGTAATGTTTTAGCACATCCTGTGTTCTTATTGATTTTAAAAATAATAAACCCCGAATGCAAAATATGAAATCTTCAGTAAAAATTATATATCAGTGGGTTTTGAAAATACCTGATTGTGAGAGTATTACATTTTGTAGATGAAGACATATATCAGCTATGAAAGCTTTTGATTTTATCTGTACTTGTGACACTGAAACACAGCGTCATCCAGATTTTATTCTGTGGTGGGTATGTGCTGCCATTTCTGTACTTCCTGGGTTGCTTCCTTCTCTCCTCATTTTGAAAACTCTTGAGGAAATTTTATTTTGTATTGTTTCTGTTAAGGGCCATAGGCCCAAAAGTCTGGTCTACCAGTGGAACTGCTAGTGGTATCAAAAATACTGTTGTGGAGGAATGTTTCATAATATTTTTGAAGTGAAAAATACTTTGTTGAAGAAAAGGAGGACTAGCATTACATGAATGGCAGTGTATGCTTGTAGTTGTCTAAATATTGAGTTTATTTTGAACTCTCCTTCTCTCTATTGGAGAAGGGAGTATTGGGAATCAGTAGACACCAAAAACTTTACAAAGCAAGTATTTTACCTGCCATACTCTGATGTAATGTATTATGTGTTACAACTGAAGAGCAAGAGCATTTCTAAACAGAAGGAAAAAGTGCTTATGGCTTTTTGTGATCTCTTGAAAGTTACAAAATACAATCCATTTCCCTGTTTCTAACACCATAACTCCTCCCTGGACCTTTGTAGTTCATGTACGTCCCTTAAAAGGTCTGTCAAGCAAAGCAAAGCATTTGTTTGGCATGCTGCTGCTGCTTTGATTTAACAGGGCAGGGAGCGGCCACAGCTGCAGTCTGGTGCTCTGGGCTCACCATGGCCCAACAACCAGGAACCAGCCAGCCATGGCCCCGGTGTGAACTCTGGTGTCTCCTTCATGTAGCACGTCATGTCCCGTCACCTGTGCCAGCTACACGTGCATGTCAGCACAGACAAGCTTTTTGACACATGACTGAGGGAAAAAAGACATTGGACTGGAAAATGTGTCAGCTCCACCCTGATGCTAATTCTTTTTTCCTAGCCTTCATTAATGCTCCAGCACTTCTTAGTTTATGAGAAGAGGTCTTGTGAGTGCATTAATGCTTCTACATAGGAGGTGAGTTGCTGGCTTGTGTGCTGGGCTGCAATGTCAGCCACTGCTTCCTGTTATCAGGCTGTCTGCCTCTGGGCATTGAAATTAAGCACGGTACAGCCAGGGCTCAGCAGACCTGGATGCAATTCGTCTGAGTAGTCAAACACAGAGAAATGCCTTATAAGTTTGCCATGTTCCTCTGATTTCAGTAAATCCATGTCTGGATTCCATTATCACGTAATTGCAGTTGGACATAAGATCCCACTAGAAAACAGTTCTGACCAAACCAGCGTTTTAGAAATGGTCTACTTCTGCGTACTTGAATTGAGTTTCAGTACTGGCAAACCAGTCAAAAGAGAGCTTTGTCTGCACTTATAACTAAGAGCCAAGGACTTCTTGGTCATGAGAGGTAAGATTTTGTGTAGTCTCTCTGTGCCCCAGGTTCACTTTCCTTGGGCAAATTACTAAAGTCAGCAATTTCAAACTTGGGAGACTGGAGTTAGGTGTTGACAGCCATCTTTAAGTACCTAAATAAGTGGTCTCATTTTAAGAGGTCCTGAGCACACCATTCTTTTTGACTTCAAAAGAAGCTGCAAATGCTGTGTCCACTTTGATTAATTGAAAGGCTGACCATCAAAGTGAAATTATGTTGCCAAGCTCAAGGAAAAGAAATAAAGACTTGGCACACTGTGTAAATCAATCGCAGATCAGAGTTTACTGGGTATAAAATGTACAGCATCTTATGTGCCCTTTTGTACTTTCTGAATCTCACTGGGCCCAAAACTACAGCAGAAAACCCCTCACGGTTTGTAAAATATGGCAATGCCCAGAAACATTTGCCAGTTTAGCCACTGAAAAATAGATATGGCTGCTCAAAATTTATACTGTTTGCTAGGGCCTTAGGTGAAAAGAAAACGAAATTTTAAAATGCTTATTTTTTTCATTTGAAGGTAATGTCTTAAATCCTCGAGAGATGAACAGCCTACTACCTTCCCCTACTTTGATCGATCTGTCTTTGAGACATGATTTACACCTTATTATAGTACTTCAGGTTACGGCCTCTGTTCCTGAAAGTTTTGTGGAGATAGGTGTCTGGGGAGGAAAGAAAAAAAAAAGACCCGATAAGTGCCCTGATGGAAAAAAAGGCTCCAGTGTATGTGTGCGTGTGTGTGTGTGTGTTGGTTGTGTTTGCCAGTCCTCACAGCAGAGGAAATGCTCTGTGCAATGGAAACTTCAGCTGGGTACTGAATAACTCTTGAGAATAATATCATGAGAAGACAGAATTTGCTAAAAACACTGTTTGCAGAATTACAGGATTTTTTTGGGGCTTGGTTTGCCAGCTCTTACACCCTCATGGTGTTTCCTGGATCATCAGCACATTGAGGCAAACCAGAGTCCCAGGTTTAAGCATGGCATTTGTAGTGCATATACATATTTGGTATAACGTAGACTGAGCCATCAGCAGTGCTGTTACTCAAAATTACTGCAAATTTGGCACAAAACGAATGTTTAGTACTGAATAATGGAATAGTTTTTCTCACAAGTGTGTCACCTTCTCCATCTTAGCAGCTCCTTGCCACCAGCACCCAAGTACTGATCTGCCTGTACAGCCCTGTGATGCATCTTCTAGTGACAGAGGCTGCCATTACTGGTATCTGTGGGTGTCGAAGCAGGAATTGCTTCCATCCTTTGCTGCTTGACCTTCAATACTGGGAGGTGTGTGTGAATTTGGAAATCTGTTTTATCTTCATTCTCTCCAGTACTTCTATATACAGCTGAAGGCTAGGTGATAAGTTTTTGTCATGGCTCTTTTATATTGCTGGCACACGTTCTGTTATCTGATAAGATTAGTAAGTCAAGCAGAATGAATGATTATTAAGTATAATTGTTTGTTTATATAAATATGACAGTAAAAGAGGTTACTCACACAGGCCAAGTGACCCAATTATTCAGATTTTGAATGTGTAGAGATGTGTTATATTGCTACACTCCAGGGAAAGAAAACCTATGTTGAATTGCTCAGTAAGTTAATTTTTTTTTACTGTGCTAGTACAGTATGATAAGGAAATGCTGGAGAGTTCCTCAATACTACATGTTGTATTTCTGTCCCTAGGAAAAAAAGTTTTTGTAACTGCCTTAATAAGTGACCATTTCCTGCAACGAATGCTGATCTACCCAGGTCTTCCTGTCAGAAAGTTCAACTGTACATAAGTAAAGTGATAGCATTATGTTTCAACCCAAGTCTTCTATAGCTCCTACTTGATATTTTCAGCTTGTTGATTTAAAAGTGGGCTTGGAGATTTCCATTAGGATTGCTGCAGGCTTTATCTTAACCCCTATGCAAAAAAGTCTTGAAATTATATGGACAGCTTCATTTTTAAAACACTTGGCTTCAGTAGGAAGCTAGCCAAACTGAGAGAGCTAGTATTCTCAGAGTCAGTGTTTTTTGGCTGATCGTAGCCTTTGTAGTTTAGCCAGTTGTTTAAAAATCCACAGCACAACCAAAAGCACCTAAAACAACGGTAAAGCCCCAGTAAAGCAGAAGAATGAGTATGATTAATCTAAACTTTAGACTTCCAGTGATTTCTTGCTGTGCTATGCCCATTTATTGGTAGCTGAGCAGCAGACCATTGTAACAGTGCAGAGGTCAGTAAAGACAGGGCTTCCTCCTGCAGCTTCCTGTTGGGCAGGAGCAAACACAAACTGTACTCCGCTGTTAAGTTGTGCATAGCCCATCTTTACGTGAATCTCCCATGACAGACCTTTACTGTGCACCTCGGGGTCAGCCACTGGATGCTGCTTTATTTCAGGTCACGAAACTGATCCCTGTAGTCAGATTTAAAAGAACAGGCGATTGCCCAGTTCACAGAGAGCAGCTCTGGCCCTAAGGGAGGCCAGCTTCTAGACTGGGATCTCCAAGCAAGGTTTCATTACTCCTCACTTCCTCCAGAAACCTGACTGAGCGACAAGGAAGCTGTTAAAAAATATTTTATCAATGTTTTCTTTAAGGAATGTGGACTTGCCCAAAATGAAACATTCTAAGGAAGTGCAAACTTCCAGCTTGTTTCCTGCCTTCTTACCTGGCAAATTTTCTGGGACTTCGTGGCAGTTTGCTTGAGGAAATTTATTTGAATTTGCATCCTCCAGGGCTTCCACTCCAGCATGCCACTGAAACAGGAGCCTGGCAGCAATGGTGCAGCTGGGAGATCTTGGCCTCCTGGCAGGAATGCCCTCAGAAGTTAACAACTTCAGGTGAAATAGAGAAACTGGAATTTATATAATGAATCCTACAAGGAATTGTTTTTTTCTAAGGTGTAATTTCACTGCAGTTGATCTAGCTAGTAAATACTCAATTGTAAAACACACTGCAATGTTTAGAGACTGAAAGTTACTCAAATTACTTATCCTTCCCTCAACCGGTCATAGAACCTAGTCACAGAATCTTCCAGAACTGGAATAGCCAGCTGCTCCCCTTTTGTTAAGGAAAGGGACTTGTATGTTTTTGTGTATTTTTTTGTGTTTTTCTGGTGGTACTTTTCTGTCTGGGGATGCTTTGTGGACACTGTGGATGCTCCTACGTGGAGCTCACTTTAGAAGTCTTATTTACAACTAAAGAAGTTCTGATATAAAAACTTACAATTAAACCAATACTGGGGGTTTTTTTAGGACATTGAAGGAAATGTGCAAAGATAATACTTCTTGATGTTGCACTCATATTTATATCTTTATGTTTTATCTGCAAAAAGCATATACAGTTAGGTAAGTTTTGGATTTTGTTGTTACATGTCTCAGGTATGTTGATGTCAACCTTCCTTCACCTTGAAAAAAGGCTTGTGCAGGCCTGAGAAGTTCTGGGAGCACTCCCAATATTCAACTGAACTGACAGATATATTCTTAAAACAAGGGGTGTGTTGGGTTTTTTTTTGGTTGTTGTTGCTGGTTTGTTTCTTTTTTTTCTGTCAATAAATTTTACGTAACTCAAACTAATAACATTTAACAAATTCACACCCATTGAGTTTATAATGTTGGAATTAAGTGGTTTTCCATACGCACAGATAAACGCTCATGTTAGCTTTGTGCATAGTTACAATTAATACCAATTTTCTTTTTTGTTACAACTTTAAATAGTTTTTGTTTTTAAATTTCTTATTTATGTACCCCTTCCCCTATTTCTCTGTATTTGGAATTGGATAGCAATTGCATAGCAACATGATTGTTAGTAATGTTTGCTAGGGAGGTTAGAACTGTGAAATCCTGTTTTATTGCTCTAGCAAAATTGTAGTATTTGTGGAGGGAAACACCCCCCCCCCCCAAAAAAAAAAAAAATCCAACTCTAAAACAAAACCAAACTACCAAAACAAAAAACCCATAGCAAAATCTATAATCTATGAAAAGTATGTGGCTCTTCTTCTCACTATAATTGCTCCACTAGTTTTTCAGATATTTTCAGAGGTCTTTAATTATTTAAAATTTATATGACATTTTACAATTGCTGTTATTTTATACTCTGAAAAATTGGTTACTTTCATGTCTGAAATCACAGAGAAATCATATGAACTAAATATTACATTCTTGCCACTGCTTTTATGCATTGCATGTTTAGCATCTAACTAAAATGCGAGTAGAAAACTCATCTTGAAAGAGACTACTTAATTAAAAATTAAACGATGAATTAAAACTTAAATTATGCAAAACTAATAAGCTACGTTACCAAAACACACAATTAATTTGCTACAATATATGGAAAGTATGGAAAGAAAATGTTAGTGTTTTCACTTTTGTTTCTTGTTTGCATTGCAGCCTGCACAGTCTGCTATTTTGGAATTCCTCACCTTGAAATATTTCACATATCTGAATTAAGATATAAATCAGTGATTTTTAGGTTGTGAGTTTTGCAAAACTCATCAGAGATTGAAACTTTGATAGTGCAAAGGAATCTGTTATAAAGTGGGGCGAATCCAATTATTTTTCAATTAGTGCAATATCACTTCTTTGTATAAGATTCAAATCAGTGCATCGTATCACCTTGTGCAAATCGATAGAGTAAAAATGGACTTGTTGACAAAAATTGCAATTTAACCTATTGCTCCAATTCCATGGTATAACAGGTTTATTTTTTACTGAAATCACTTTCAACTAATTGCAAATGCTGAGATTCTGCATACAGTAATTATGTGTGCTTACCTTTATAGAGACCAGACGAAACATGCCTTTAAATTCTGTGATCCATTTAGCTGCTTAAAGGAGATATTCCCTAAGTCCTGTGTCAGAGGCACAGGAAAGTATTTTCTTAGCAGATGTGGGGATGTGTTTCTATGTGTCTAAAATACTGCAGTGGCCAAATGCTAGACATGCTGCAAAGTACTCAGTGCTTTACTGTAACACAAGCAAAGGGAGACATTTTCAGTAGTATCTGCTGGTGTTTTTCATGATTATATTCTTCAACCTGAGAAAAGCTTAGATGGCTGAAGGAAAAGAATTAGGGAATTAAAGAAAACTCCATCTGATTAAGTTAATTATGATGCTTGAATCTAATACTTTATTATTGCTGTACTCTGGAAGGTGGAACTACATTTACATTTGCATTTCTTTACATTTTAGTATTACATAAAATAACATTTGCTTTTAAGGTTTCATATCAAATATCTTCAGCACTTTTCTCTCAGGTCTTGCTAATTTAGCCTTTGTAGCTATATAAGTAGTTGTTTCTCTGGCATTATAATTTAAAAGTTTACATTAAAAATAAAATCAATACAGGGATAAAAGCATGAAGAGAACAGCTAAAATAATTTATAATAGCTCTATTGGTGATGAAAATCTAAGGAATGAATATTGTGTATAATAAAGGCAATTATCTGAGCTGCTTATAAGGAAAAATACTGCTCTTGGTGTTGGGGGATGGAAAGAGGAGATCATGGAAGCAGTTACGGCTCTAATTTTCTGGGTTGAGCTATGTTAGCCCTGGCATAAATTGCAGCAGCCTAGAGGTACATGTGCCATCTGAGGATTGCATTCTGCCCTGACGTCTTTGTGACTGTGTCGCAGAGGTGTGGGAGAGAGAGAGCAAAGGCACTGGCGTCTGCTGGGGATTTGCACGCACTGGGAGGTCTGAAATTTCTTCAGTCATCCTCTCACACGTCAAACGCAGGCTTTGGTTGGTTTGCACAACCTAAAGTCCAGTGGAGTGGGTTGTGATAAGAAAACTGGCTTGGTATTTAACCTGAGTGATTTTTCTTACTTCTGCATTTATCAGGTAAAAGTTCTCTCTTCAACAAAATGAAGTGTTTAATCTACTATCACAAAGAGTAAAATGTGAATAAAGATTGACTTGACATAATCCTTCTAACTGCTCTTGATGGACATCTTAAGATTCAGCTTAATTTAATTGAAATCTTAAACTCTGTCTTTTTGGGAAGCTCTTTTCTTTTATGTCCATGGTTAAGTGAGCAAGGCAATGACGTGCTCCCTTAACAACTGTTCGAGTATCATCGGGCTGATTGACTAATGTTTCTGCCCTTTTTATGCACTTCTGGTGTTCCATCATGGCTTTCTCCTTCCTGTGCATATAAGTGGATTTATCTGAATGATAATAAGCCAGATGGTTAGGTGGTAGGCCAGGTATTTTGAAGGTAAGCATATTCTTTGTCATAGAGCCATGTTAGCTAGGAGCTCTGCACCACATTTCAAATCCTTCAGCAGTCTCCCCAGGAGGTGGCAGCTGTAGAAGCCTAATGGATATCATCACCTTCAACTGTCAGCTCCTTTTTTCCTGTCTGTCATGACTGTTTACTTCTGATCATACCAGTTGACATTTATGTGTCACAATAGAAAACTGAACCAGTGCAGGAGTAAAGGCGACACTGGGTTTACGGTTACTTCTTGTATCACAACAGGCAGCTGGCAACTCATTAACACCATGTGGAGTGTCAAGCATATAGTATATTAAATAAAATTAATGCCTACAGGCCCTGCAAATAAGGAGATCGCCATAACAGACAATGAAATTACATAAATGGTTGAAACAGGAGTAGTAGAGGTGACAGATTTAAAAAAACAAGCAAAAAAAAAAAAAAGAAAGAAAAAGGCAGGGGGCAGGGATGAGTCTGTAGGCCAAGGTACATGAACATGTCAAGCCTTTGACTGTCATTCCTTGTAATTTTCTTATTTACCCTCTGAAGAAGGACATGTGGCATGGGAGAGATCTGCCAGGCATCTGGTGACTTACTGGAATCTCTGTGTTTGGCAGCAATGGTAGTGTTAAAATCCTCAAGGATATCCCCCCACATTCTCTTTAGCCATTATTCAACAGTGAGCCTGAGTACAGAAGAATTGGGGCCACTTGTGGTGATCCAGGGAGAGCATGTTAGCTTGAGTTTGGTCCTGAGAGTGATAGAAAAGTGCTTCTCTTCATAAATAGCTAACATGGCTTTATGTAAAGCAATCTTGGAGTCTTTTACTTAGATTCTCTGGAATAATCACTCTTCTTTTGTATTAGATGGGTTATGTGGGCCATTGGTCATATGCTTTGCTCAATTTGCAATTACTGCTCTGTGTCTTTTGTCTCATGTATTGAATAGTTTTGCTACACCACGGGCTTAATTTTCACAGGTAACATACCTGAGACATGTATATGGTGAAACAATTTATATAATTTATATCATACGAGATGTTTCATTCCAGATAATATCAAATTTATTGGAAGTTTTATACAGAGGTAAAACTTCTTAAAAAAGAAATCAATAATTGCAAATTATTTTCTATATCAGAATTTTAAACATAATTTGAACATAAATTGACATTAGGATCTTTTTACTTAACAGGAGTTTTAGATCCTATTTGGATTTATTTACCTAAATATGTTGGATAGAGGTGTTCCAGACTACTCAAATACTGTCAGGCATTCCAGGAAGCATAGCACATAGTGCCTAGAGGAAATGATGGGTAGAATTTAGTGCAGAAAATGTCATTACAATCATGAAATTTTATACTCACTGGATATTATAAACCACTGAATTTTCCTTTAAGTTAAACAGGCAGATCCTGTAGACTGCAAATAAGCTGTCTTTGGGCACTATTGGGACAATGCTGTTCCTGCCAGTAGTACATGTTGGTTCAGGTGAGTTCAACAGGCAAGAATTTACACAGCACATCAGTCTTTTATGCCATTAAGCTGATGGAACCATGTTTAAAGAGAAAATGAAGAAAAAAACCTATATTTTTGTTACTTTAACAAGCTGCTTTACAATTTCTCATAAGAAACAAGAAAAAAAATGGAACACCATTCATTGTCATAATTAAATTGCTACAAAAAATAATTGTGGACCAGTGTATTGTCTCATTAAAAAAAAAAAAAGGTACCTGCTTTGATTTCATCTTTTGGCAGTTTATTTTATGCATTTATTGTTCGTTAATTAGAGTTCCTACATATTTGCCCTTCTTGCCTGATTGCCTTTGCCTTTTATAGCTACGGCGAGCTTTCCTTGCCTTTGCATTTGAGATGAGCTGAGATAGCCACCTACGGTGATTGCGTCAGTTCCCTTCATAACTTTTATTAATCCTCACTGAACATTTTTTCCCCTAATGAAAACAGAGGTCTCCTGTATTTAATTTACTTTTTTCATGTTCTCAGGATCATCTATCATTCTGAATAGTTTCTTATATCTGTTCTCCACTTCCTCAAGGTGGCTGGGATGCTGTTTTGAGTGTGTGGCCCTGCTAGAGCCATGCATACTGCTAGAATAATGCTCTCTGACTCATATGTGACAAAAAGGTCAGGTTTTCAAAGGCTGCAGGGCAATCATGCTGACCCAACTACAGTAGTGGGCTGGCCAGCTTGCTGACAGTGGAGCAGTTGGAGTGACATGCAGATGGCATAGGGGCATTGCTGCCTTTGCTGGTGGGACCATAGGATTTGGGGGATATGATGATGATTACGATGATGCAACTACTGTTTTGTTTTTCCTACTATGCTGTCAGAGAACATCCACCGCCATGTAATAAAGTGAAATAAGTGAATCTTGTAGTAAAAACTTGGTAAAAACTCCTGATGTGTAACTTCTAGACATTTTTTGCATAGCCAGAAGAGGTAAAGCAGCTGCAGTTCAAAATGCAGAATGGAAATACTGAGTTGTTTTAATTTTCCATTTAAATGACACATAATAAATAAAAAAGTAAGTGCCCATACACTAGAAGGGGGATTAAAAAACACAATTTTTTTTTTAGTATTAGATCAGATTACTTAATGTGTTGCTCTATATATTTTATTAACAGATCAAAGGGGATACTTAGTGAGCTTTGAGCAGTTTGGAAGCATATGTGTTCAAAATTTTATTGCATTGTTACATGGACAATATTCTTTCATTCTGGGATAATGAGGAAAGGAAAAATCCTATCTTGCATCAAGCATGAATAAAAAAAAATGGATAGACACATCTGAAAAGGAGGAAATAATATCATTATGTATTTTTTCATCTCTCTGTGTAGAATTTCCACAGAGCTGGTGTAGGTGACTTGTCTATCTGTGGCCTTTCTCTCTGCTCAGAGGAATGTACTTTGATTCCCACCTTCCCCTCTGCTCTGGGCAGCACAGACCCTGCTTTGTGGTGACTTTATCCAGTAACTGGTGCAGGAGGCAGCATCCAGTGTTTCTTACTGTAGGGAGCAGTGTGATGCTCCGCTGTTGATCACCACAGGACCTTATTTCAGTCTTCCTTCACCTGACCCTGTTACTGGGCAGTGTAGGTGTCTCCATCTGAACATGGGGTTCATGAGGTTTCTGCCTGTGCCATGCTGGCAGTGGGGCAGCCAGTCTGGTTCTGGGAGCATCCCTGCCCACTGGGGCTTAATGAGGGCTCTGCTCCCCGGGAGCAGGGTGTGACCCAGGGATTGGCTGGCAGAGCCCGAAGGCAGAGGGTGCTGCCCCCTGCATGCCTACATGCATGGCTTCAACCACGAGGGCCTTCTGTATTTGGGTTTGTGGTGCCAACAACATCCTGCCATTTTCACTAGAAGTCTCCTGATAGTGTGTATTTAGGTAAGAATCCTGAAAAGATCACTTATTGGGATGAGGGATACAGTGATCTCTCTGCCCCCTGTACCGTGTGCTAAAGGCTCACAGTGCTGCAGGAGGCATGGAAATAGTTGGTTTTGACTGGGGGTTGAGTTGCTCCTGGGGCTGGTGGGCTTTGTGTGAGCACCCCCAGCAGCTTCAGAACCTTCCTCATCCATGATGTGAGGGTGTGATCCCTGCAGGAGCAGTGCTTGGTTGGTATTTGATGGGGTTTTTAGCCCTAGAGGGTGTCACTTCACGGAGTGGAAAGGAGGACTGTGTTTTGTACTACCCTGGGTCACCCCCTTGTCCCGTGTGGGTTGGGAATCCCCTGGGACAGCACTTTTCCCTGGCTACCCTTCCTGACCTCAGTCTTGCAAAGCCACGAGCATCCATGCTGTCACATAAATGTTCCAATTGATTTGGAAGTAAATTCAGAATAAGAGTGTCTTATTTCAGTAGATAAGTTACAGATATCCCAGTAGTGGATTCATAAGTCTTAAGACTCGTAAGTTGATTTCCCCTCTCCTCCAAAGGACTCTTCTCAAGCTCAAGTGGACAGAGATTTCTTGCTAATCTGGTAGAGACCATTTTACCTGGGTGCCTAGATCCAGGCTGAGAGCTGCAACCTGCTTTCCCCCTTGGTGGTAGCTCTGTAGGAAAGGCAGACTAACTGGAGAGGCAGCATCAACTGTGAAAGCATCCATAATGTCAGGAAGAAAATTCTCTTTGCCACATCCCAATATTTTTCTGTTAATGGAAGCTGAGATAAATATGCTTGCTTGCTTTGTTGGTTTTTGGTAGACCTGCAATATTCACTGCATTATTTTCCTGGTTTTGTTTTCCTGTGAGAACATAATCTCATTTAAAATTTTCTTTGTTGGCAAAACTTCATTAAAAATAAGATTCTAACAGAAATTTTTCTCATCCTTCTGTCTTTGATCCAGTTTATCTGGAGAAGGACCAGAACAATTTAGTTTTTCTTTCTGTGCTTCTTGTCTGGTTGTCCATATAATTTTACAGGCATAATTATTTTTAGTGATACTTTATTGACAATTTGTTTGAAAACTGAACCAATGCCATACTTCTCATAGATAGTTGCTTCATTAATTTGTATAACATAACAAGTCAATTTGTAAACATGTTTGATTAGATGTAGATAAAAATAAGTGGTGGAGTACAAATGCACGTAAGTTTAAAAAGTTTGAAATGCATTTACTGGATGTGTCTTTTATCCCTGAAGTCCATTGAATAAAAATGTAAATCAGTGTAGCTAAGTCCTACTGCTAAATGCAGTTTTACTTGCTGTTTTTTTTTCTTGCAGTAAGCACTGAAAGCATGAAGGCACGGGATTTAGGTGGATTTTTGTTCTAAAAGAAATACTCTCTGTTTTGAGGAATACTTTTATTAGGCTAACTGTTATATCCTTGACAATATGCATGCACATTTTAAAGCTGTTTTGAAATAGAGCATTTTCTAATTTAGTAATGAATAGCACTGTAGGGTCTTATATACCGCTTTGATTCAATTTTGGGAAATGGGAGCTAACCACTTTAGGTATTTCAAAGCACACTGTATTCTTTGGAGTTGCATAATATAAACCAGTGTCAGTAGATTCTCTGAATGCCTGAATCTGTCCTTTTGAAGGCGTTTGCTATTTATTTCAAAATAAAAGGGTTACCGCAGAGGCACCTGGGCTTGTGAGGAAGAAAAGGGATGCTGACACCTGGCAGATAGTTTCCTGGCGACATAACAGGGTCTAAAATATTGAGGTGGACAGTGCTTGTTTGAGGTAGCGTGTACTCCATGCTGTGCCGCATGCTTTAGAGCTATGCCTGACTTTTGCCGGCGACAGCTCCGGCGCTGTGAGCTATCGGAGCCGCGCGTCGCTTCAGGTGTGCTCCCAGAGCCTGCGAAGAATCAAAGCATCTTGGCCGGGCGGCAGTCTGCCCGATGACCTTTTTCGCATGGAGCTCGATGATGGGTTGTGAAGGGGAGAGCTGGTTACAGTCAGGACTGGGGGGACCTGCCGTGGCGTGACGGCAGGTTCAAATCAAACCCAATAGTTGCTTCTTGTACTTTCTTCCCGTGTCCTGCCAGCTTGCTGTATGGCTGCCACAACGGTAACCCTGTGAGTGGCTTGATTGGTGAGGATTTACATGTGTGCTAATTAGAGTGGAATAAATGATTGGCTGTTTGCTGCATCGCCATAAAGGGTGCCCAGATGTACACACTACGTGAACATAATGTGCACGGGCATGGCGCATCAAAGTTTGTCAGCTGCATTACCTCAGCAGGCTTAGGGCCTGTCGGAGAGCATTTGCTGATAATTGTCCCCTATGATTTAGTGTCTGACTTGGTGAAAGTGAAGGACCTCAAAGTACTGTCTTGGCAAGGGAATTTCTGATCGTTTAACAAAAGTAATAAATGAGCTAAAATCTGTCAAACGAGGATAAAAAAAATCTAGAGCTAAAAGCAAGCAGTCTTAACTGAAGAATTCTGCATGCTTGGAGATAGTTCGGAACATAACACTAACTAAGCATCAAATTAGCTGCTGCAATTAACAATAGACACTGAACAGAGTGTTTAATTACGCTTAATTTGTTGTGATACAGCACATGTCTTCAGTTATGAAAATCCCCCAGATGCCCAAGTATCCCCTGTATAGCTAAAAATGCACTAAACTTTGCACACTTGGCTAATTTTACCAAAGAAAATACAGAACATTCCTTTTCATTTTAAAAATCTGCTTTAGATGAAGGAAAAATAAGTTTATCTTTAGAAATGATCATTCTTTTCAAATCTCTCTTAAATGAAAAAAAATATCTGGGCTATATCTTTTTTCATTAAAATATATAATTAAGATGAAATCCCACATGCATCGTATTTATGCTCAAAAATCGGTAATATCTGATTACTTTGACAAGTAATTTTGTACTTACATGTTCACAATATTGATAATGTATTAATGTACAATGATTAAATGGTTAAGCTGCCATATTAAAGTTATGAGCAGGAACATTTATCCAGCATAGCTAAGCAGGAACAAAGACTGTCCATTTACAGATGGCATTATTCAATCTCCGAACTGCTCAAAGATGTTAGCATTACGGCATTGATTCTGAGCACTGATACTGTGCCTCACTCCAATGACCCAATAGAGTTAAGTGATAAGGTTAAGTTAATTACTGTATCTGTGCTATACAGCTTCCACATGATTACTGCTGAGAAAGATAGTGATTCTTCTTGCTTTAATTAAGCAAAAAGAGAATGAAAAGATATAATTGGTTTTTATAATAATCCTGTCTTATATCACTATCAACAAGCGTCATGTGTTTTTTCTACAACTTTGTTGCACGAATTCCTAGCAGCAAAATTTAAACAGTAGAATGTAGAAGTAAATTATTTAAATCCCTATCCTAAAACACATTGTCAGCTAAAGAATTAAATAGTTAATAGCTGTACTAATACTTCTGTAGCACCAAAGCGCCTGTGACAGTAAATTGTGTACCAGCTATGAAAAAATCCATATTTGACAGTTAAAGACCATCTGCTATTTTTAAAATTTCCATTATTACATTATTATATATTAATAACTGTTGTATTTTTGTTTCTAATAATGTATTAAATGGCAGTACTGTGGCTTTAAGGCTGTTTTTTGAACAAGAGCTTTAATAGTATTTTATTTTAAATTTGCTTGTTGGTTGTCAAAAATTGTTACCTTTGGTTTGAAGGTGAAAGGGAGTTGTAAAGGGTTCAGAAAAAAAGCCTAAGCAGTCTCCTGTAGGATAATGCTATTTTTTTTTCCTTCTAGTCATGCATATAATAAAATATATGTATATTGTGAAGTATGCAAAAGCAGTTTTATACTGAAAATAATGAATACAGATGAAAGCTGACAGTGAAAGAAGAAGAGAGATAGTAGGTAGGTAGGTTTTAGTCCTTCATGTGTTAAGCCCTGGTTCTGTGAACTGTTCTGCATAGGTAATCCCATGTCTCTGTGTGAGCTCTGCTAGGTCTCACAAGTTTACAAAGGTTTGCCCATGCAGACAAGATTATTTTACCATATCCTTGCTTATATAAGTAACCTCATAACAACTGCTTCAGGTTCTTACCATTTTCCTAAATGCTGCCTCCCTAGCAGGAAGGGAACACATGTTGCCTTTCATTGTTGCTGCATTGCACAGGTGTTGGTGGTTAGTGAGCTGCAGATTTCTGCTTTCTCGTTGTGTTTTGGTTTTTAAATAGAATTGTGATGTGTCAAATTCATAGTAACAGGAGGACTGATAGAGATTGTTAGATTAAAAATAGTAGTGCCTGTTTTCTAATTTTTCTCCACATGAGGAAAATCTTTTCCTTCCTCATCCTGTAAATAAGTATGACTTTAAAACTTCGTTGAACAAAAAAAATTCGGAAAAAGGTTCTGTTCTGCACATACAAATTTTTAGCAAAGTATTTGGTAGTCCAGGACAAGATGTATGTTCTTTACTAAGTACTATGAATATATTTTAATATTATTCTTTTATTCACAATAGTAAATTTTTATCTCCGTAGCAATGATTTGTTTGCAAATAGGATGCACTGAGATTAAAATTGTGCTGTTGGAGATTTTAAAAGCTTCTTGATACCCTGCCTGTGGACAGTCTCCTCCTATTTTGTAGCTACACAGAGTTAATTGGCTAGTGTTCCACTTCTATAGAGGACTTGCATGCAATGGTATGAAGTTCAAACCATACTTCTTTCTCTCTGTAATTCTAATTTCTTCTTAACAAAAATATTTCCTTGAAGCAAAAAATTCTTAGTTTCTAAGTAAGAGAAAAAACAACTATGTCCAGTGTTTGTGGTATTCTTTTTTGATAGCAAGTGTGTTTAGATGCTTGTTTTGTGTTTATGAAAACACAGTAGAGCTGCTGTTGCAGAACCTGTATATGAATAGAGAGAATCTTGTATGTAGGGATTCATGGTTGCCATGCAAGAAGATCAAGGGAAGATAAAGGGAGAGATATTCCAAATTATCAAACTCTTAACATTTATAAATAATTTCAGAGTAGTTAAGGGTCTTGTTCAGAAGGAAAGCACTAGGACTAGGATGAGGTTATGAAGGTATGAAGTAACGTGAACTGTTTTAAAAAATCTTATTTGATTTTGTTTTTAGTTAATTCCATGAATTTGAAAATCTCAGGCACAGGATTTATTGGACCTTTTCTTCCATTACCTCTATACTGGTCTCTGCCCTCTCATTCGCAGAAGAGAAAACTGAAGTAAATAATCACTCTTAATTTAGGAGATATCCTAAAGGATGTGCTAAGAAATTATATATGTGGCTCAGTCAATATTAAGGATTGGATGGGTTGGCAGGGAAGATTCTGAAAATCAGGGTGTTTTGTGGCTTGGGGGTCCCTGTATTTTCTTGTTCAGTGGGTGAACTGAGTATTTCCAGCTCTTTGCCTGTCAACCTGATGTCTTTTGTCAGCTCTGTAGTCAATTTTTTAAAAGGCTCTTGACATTTATTGCAAACAGATGCAATGACAATTGAAACATTTTCTTCTCATTCTTTTGTCTTAATAAATGTATTCATCTGGAAAGCAGAATCTCTTTTTCTCCTCACTTGAGTGTTATAGTTTGCATTGGTGATGGGAAAGTAAAGCAATTGTGCAGAAAATGAAAAAGCATTTTATGAGAAAGAATGCACTGAGAATTTCTGATTTCTCCATGTACAGTAAATATTTTGAAATGTAAAGAACATCCCAACTTCTGAATTCTTAGTAAGTCTTCAGATAATGTAAGCACAGATACAGGAGGCAGACATTATGTGTTTCATAATGATATCTGCTCTCTTGCTGTTTGATTGCACAGACAATTTGACAGTGATGGACATTACTCATGCTTAATTATTTTTAGAAAACATTTCTAACATTTAATGACTCTTAGGAAGAGAAATGAACAGGGGACAATTTCAGTCTTCATGACAACTGAGCATCCATGTCCCTTCAGTACTTTGACATGCAGTGTAATACAGCAGAGCTAACAGCTGTGAGAAAGCTGAGCCCATATAGCATTGCTCTCCTGACATGTGATGGGTTAGCACTCTGTAATAATAACAATATTCTTTAGTTATGTGCTTCTTAATGTATCAAGATGTTTACATATTTCAGCTGAGGTGGTGCTTATTTCATTAGGTCACATTGAGCAAAAGCAGCTTGTAAAGTTGCTTTCATATGTCAACGTAATGATAAAATGAGTTTGAGGCCTTTATGATCAAGAACATTTTCTGCCTCTTTTTAATGATATAGAATAGTAATGACCTGCAGTTTCATTTATTCTTGGAAAAAGTATAATTGCAAAAATTAACTTGTCATACACCACAGCTCAGCAAAGTTACTTTCCTATAAGTCTGTGGTCACAGTATGTTTTTTTGCAATTCAGCATCTGGCTCTGTGGGGTACTGATGGCTGCTATGAAGTAAAGTACCAGGGTGAGCAATTAAATGTAAAATGACAGCATAAAATATGAACATTACGGTTATACAAAAGACACATTTATGAATTTTGCAGATAACTGTCATTTTTTCTACTCATATTTGCTCTTTCTTTGTTAGCTTAATATTTCTCGTGCAATTCATTTTTTTCCCCCTTCTAAAAAGTGAACAATGCCTTTTTAATTATCCTGACACTTGTTTGTGTCTTTCTTATTTGTCACATTTGAAGGCTAATGATAACTCTTTCACTTTGTTCTGACACGATACTTTCAACTTCATTTCAAAATCAAGGACTATTTTTTAAATTAACATGAAGGTTGCATGATTAGGCTAGAATTTCTTATGGAAATCAGTTTGTGTAGTGTTGATCAGATAATGTGCTGCACCTGAAAGAAAGATTATCCGTGTTCAATTCTCAGGGGCTAGCAGGCAATGTTTTGAAGTGTGCTTTTTGAATTTAGCTTTTGTTTTGTCATTGAAGAGAGAGATTGGTCATGATAGAAGTTATTTAAGCCATATTAGGTATCAAAAATACTGTATAGATCTTTCTCTGTGTGTTTTCTTTGCAAATATCTGTTTCCATGCTAGAATAAAAATACTTTCTGTAGTTTATATTTTTGCTATTTTGGGTGGGAGTTTTGTTATGTTCATAAGATACATATACATACTATATACATATGTAATTATATGTTATATGTATAATATGTAAGGACAATGATAGTACTTTCTACCAATATCTTTTGGATATGGTGAAGAAAAGGGAAAAAAAAAAGGAAAAGGAAAATGACCGCAAACCCCTAACATTCCAGAGAATCCTAGCAATGCAAATAAACCCATTGTATTTCTGTTCCAATACTCTCACTTTTTCTTTGAAAGCACTTACTGGTTTCTACTGCTGCCACAAAGGACACTGCAGCAATACAGAGCTTTACGTGCAATTTCCAACACCCTGGCACGCAGCAAGGGACAGGGGAGCAGAAGTTCTTTCATCCTCTTCCCCACAGAAGTCATAACCTACTTCCAAAACCTCATTAGGATGGCAGTCATCAAGATTGCTGAGCAAAAGGTATCTGTTTACTGTGTATTTAAAAAACAAGCAAAACCTAGCACTAATGACTAATTATTTACATTTGCTCTCTCTAGAAAGCAAGGTGCTCTTCCCTTCCTTTTTTCCCATACTAGCTTTTCTTGAATGCATGTCTCACCCTGGAGAGCATGTGCCTTGTGAAAGTACCAAATGCTGTTTAAATGTCTGAGTGGGGGAGGCAGTGTTTGTCTTGGAAGTCCCTCTCTTCCCAGCTGCCTTTGACAGGGAGGATTAACGGAGACCCCGGTGTTCAGGAGAGGAGGGGCAGTGGGGTTTGGGCTAGGGGTGGCTGGGCTGCAGTCCAGCCTTCACCTGGGGAAGGTCCCTTCACCACCACAGGTCAGGAGGAGGCAGAATCCCATTATGTTCAATGGGAAATGCGAGATGGTTTAAGCAGCCCTCCCCTCAATTAAATTGATGGCACGGTAACCTGGCATTGATTCCGTGGTGATAAGGGAGATGACCCCACTTAAGACTGCGGAGAAAAAAATGATAGGAGCAGAGACTGTAGTTCTCAGTCAGCATTATGCGTAGAAATGGATGGTACACAGAATTTAAAGGGCTAGGTTGTTGGAAATCCTCGCTTCACTGAGACCTTCCCTCTTACAAAAACTCTTCAAAGTTGACTGGCTTTTAAGTAGCAATTTGAGATGGAGATGGAGATTTAAGAATCTTGGAGCACTTCTATTTAGAGCACCTATTGTGTAATCTCCACAGTCCCGTAGCGTAGAGAAAGGTTTGTGATAAAAAGAATTGGAAATTAAAAGGGATAATATCTGTGGCAGACAGTCTCAAGGGGATTCAGTATCTCTCAAGCAAGTATGATTCCAATATAAGCTCCTCAACTGAAAATGCTATTAGGTATAAATAAGAGCTAATTTTTTACAGTTTATGTCTCTGGGAATATGAAATGGAAAACAGGTGAAGAGTCAGAATTAATTAAGAGAGAGGAGGAAGAGCTAGCTATCATAGCATCCGTTAAAATCTAAAATGCTGTGAATACCAAAGAGTGTTGTGGTAAAGACAGTGCTGTGAAGAGGAAGAGGTGGGATTTTTCTAGCTGGGTAACCCTCATAGTTTTGGAAAACTTGCCTGTAATGTGCAAAGCTGTTTTCTTTACAGTGTGGGTTTTGGTACTCAGCTTGGGGTAGATTAAAAGTCCTTAGGAAAAACTTGTTCTGATTATTATTATAAAGGTGGATTTGTTATCTAAGCACCATACAACCATGTAATAGCTCCTTGAATGTTAGGTGAGGTCTGATAAAGTCATGGAGGAAGCAGCTCCTGTAAGAAAATTGCTCCCTAGTTTCTAAATTACAGGTTAGCTGTTGTATAAAGTGCTGCTTAGAGTGGTTACTATTTGAAAAGGAACTGTTTGTCTGTAGTCACATGGTGCAACAACTGATAAAAACCCCAGAGAAAATCTCATAAAAAGAAGCAAAAACATTTTCCTGTGGTGTAAGCAACCAATTTTGTGCTAATCTGAACTTGGACAATATTGCTATGTAATACTACAGTAGTATACTTTTTCAACTGCTTTCTTTTTCACCGACATAGCTTTTATTAAGGAAAAATAAATTGTTAACTTTTATGGTGCCTCAGAAGTCTTAACCAAGTATTACTGATACAGGCATGTCTATAGAAGTGCCTTTAGCCCAGTAAATTTGAAAGGTGTGAACTTGTCTGCTCATCTCTGTGAGGTGTTAATTCAGATGCCCACTGATGATGGTTTGAATGTCAATATTGTTAACTGCTCTGTTATTCATGGGCATGAAAGGAGAGGGAAGACAGACTCTTCTTGCACAATTAACTGAACTGACATCTCTCTTTGGTTTCACAAAACTTAGCCTGGAAGATAGTGCTGTCTCCTGTATTTTCTTTCCACATTTCAGGAAGAGTGAAGCATAAGCTGCCTTGCAAGGGCCATCAGTGTATGCAATTTTCTGACAGCCATCATCCGTTAAGAGCACCATTATCTACTTAGAGAAATACTTTAATTAGGTGACTTGCAAAATAAGCTCTGCCTATCCAGTGGGTTTGCAGAGAGACTTTGAGAGCCTGCTCTGTCCTCCCTTTTTAACATGGGTGCCAGTTGCTAAAAAGATGAGACAAAAGAATAGTTTTAGAGTACACATTTTATTTCCTTCTAACTTTATTTATATCTTTTCAGTCCAATACATTTCTGGCTAAACACATAGAGACTTGCATCATTCTCTTGCCTAGGAACTTACCTCCTTGAGAGCACATGTTGTTGAGTAGGTATAATGGACCTCATCATTTAACTTTGAAAAGACAAGAATATTGCAAGTATGGCCTTTTTAGATTGTTATAGAGAAGTTAAATGTTTACTATAAGTCTTTTACTTTTCATTTTCTGTTTTCAAAAACTTCCACTGTCCAAGAGAAAATATACGTAAAGGCAGCCTCTGCCTCTGCATCTCCTGCACAAATGAAAATGGCATAATTCCAAGGTTTTCAGTGTTGTATATAAAAGGAGAATTACTGTACTGCACACAGAATATATCAGCTTAGGAGAATGTGACCATAATGAGGAGACAAAATCAAAGAAGTCGCAAAGTTCAAAGAGTGAAACCCATGTGCTAAATAGTGCTGTTGGATGTCTTGCATTTTTTCATCAGCCACATTGCTCACAAGCTACCTGAAATGTGGGGCTCTGGAAGAACAATAGTATTTGAAATGTTTTGTTTTGTTAGTACTGGTATAAGCAAGTGGGGGAAAGGAAGCTATGATGGTATTTTACAGCATTTGATGAAGTTAACCAACATGCTGTGAAGTTCAATACCCCAGTACAAAGAGAGTCCTGCCATTGGGTAAAGATGTCCCAACATGGTAATTGCCCCATTCACTTTGGCCATTTGTGGCTTTCCCACTATCAGCAAAAAAGAGTAGAAAGCCAAATTGTTTTATTTTTCATTCGATAAATGAGGGAAAAATAATTACTGCTTATGATTGTGGAACATACCTTGCATTTAATGTCTCTTTAGTGTTCAAACAGCTTTTTAAAGGAATCGCCAGCTTTCAGAAGAACCTAGGCAGGTTAAAAATGATTGCTAGTACAGTCCTTTGGCCTCCAATAACAAATGTAGTTCTATTTTCAAATATACCTGCATTATTACCAACATTTCTCTGCCACTGGCCAAAGCTATCTAAGTGAATAGATTAATGACAGCACGTCGTTTTTGTCATGTAGAATATAGACATGAATAAGGGAAGATTTTGTATAAGTGTTAAATTAGTTCAGCTGTAACAAAGGTGACTTGGAAGGTGTAAGCTCCTAACAGTTGTGTTGGCTCAGCTGATGGTCTGTTCATGTCTTAATACATCTTTAGGTTATCAGTTTTGGTGTGGTTGCACCTGTGTTAGAGAAACTACTCTGAAAGGCAAGAAGGCACAGCCTTTGCCACAAGGAGTTTGCACTTAACAGACAGACAAATTAGATTCCAAGATTAACCTGTGCCCATGTAACAGGTTAAAGCCCTTACAAATTAGTGCCCTGGACTGCTGCCAAAGCACACATGTGATTGGCTCTTGTGTACCTAAACTCCAGTAGCTAAGAATGGCAAAAATTCCTGTTTGACTGTAGATGCTACTTTCAGTTATTGCCAGAGAAGATGACAATGCTGCAAACACAGCCTAGCTGTTCCCCCATAGTGCTTTTTAATCAAGAAATTCTATAGATGAATGATGATAATGGAGGAGAGTGCAAAATGCCAACTGTCTTGTCCATTTTGCACATGACAGTGGTGTCTGGTGCAGTGGTGTTTCATTAGGAAGGACGGCCCCGTGCTCTGATTCTTGTAGTGTGCAGGCTGAGGGCATCCACTCGTTAATGAAGCACTAAGAGCAGCTCCACCTTAACATTCAGGGATGTGAAGGTATATAAGGCTTCTTGTGGAAATGAGAGCTAATGCTGGGCAGAGCCAAGGCATAATTGGTTGTTTTAATTTCTTTGCCTTGCAAATGAAGGAAATGAAAATATTAAGCTAGAATGACATGCTATTTTAATACTTTGCAATGTATGGATGAAAGAAGTGTTTTAATGCATGAAAATAAAGGATTTTTGTTCTGGTTTTTGTTGCACATTTATAGCTGGGCAAGTTTCTACCTCACTGAATTTATGTTCTGAGAAAGACTGAAATATAGTAAACTCTGAATTTTTAGATTGCAGCCCCATAGCTGTAGAAATTGTTCCTTTCTTTTTGATAGATGTCACCACATTCTTTATCATCTGGTATGTATATATAATGTGATAAAGTGTGTGTTGTAGTTAAACATTCCTGGCCTGCCTGTTTTCAAGTGCCTTGAGAATTCCTATTAAATGATTCTTCTTTTATTTCATTAATTTGGAATTAATTTTTCTGGATTTTGATATGTGCTTTAATTTGAAATGTGAGAATCTGTTTTACACAGACTTACTTTAGAATATTTTTAAGTTGAAATGTTTGGATTTGTCATTAAAACTGAAAATAAGTTTGAAACATACTGGAAGTTATGTAACTATTGAGCAAGATGCTTCTGGGCAGTGCAATGGGTTGTGATTTTAAAGGTAATCATGCTTTTGGAGTTTCCTAAGCATTAGGTGCCTGAATTTACAACCTTGTTAGTATCATTTAAGGTGCTTTTTTGGTGTGTATTTGCACAGTAGCTGTGTGATAATGTCATTACAGAGTAATAGGTTCTAATAGTGAATGATCAATTTTTGTGAGTATTCTCCATGGCATTTTTTGTTGGCACAGTCAACATTTCTGTTGTTTTAACAGTCAATGTATAAGGAATCAAGTGTCAAAAACACTCAGCTGAAGGCCTTGCAGAGACAGGATGTGCCTTCAGGTATAGTAAAAGGCTTAGGCCACTGGGGTGATGAGGTTGCAGCACCACAGCACTGCTGGATCTTCGGGAAATAAGTGTAAGATGCTGCTGCTACTGTAATAAGAAATGTGATCATGCTGTCATGATTGGTGAGGCTCTAAAGACCAGATGGGGAGTGGTCCAATACAGAAAATAGAGGATTTTTGATTCTATAGATTGTATCATAATTCTCAGTTGTGCTTTGTACTTCAAATTAATATTCTGTTTTCAAGATCACATGTCTTAGCAAGACCCTGGAGTTGCATGCACTACAGTGGTAAGTAGTCTTAAGGGCAGGAGGAATTTAGAGCCAACAGTGAGTTTAACTTCAGGCCAGCAAGGTAAAATCCATGCTAGCAGAAAGGAGGGAGCTTGTTAGACACACAGGAATGGGAACAACCACTGAGTTACAATTAAAGTGCTGTTGGCTTGTTTAAGGATGGAGGCATCTGTCAAGCAGTCTTCTGTTTGAAAGCCCTGAGAAATCATACAAAATAAACTGTCCCTCGTTAACTTGATTTGTGCTCTTTCTGTGAGAGATGTGTTTTCCTTGTTTGTGTGAGACAGAATGATCTGATTTCCTCTATGCATAGCTCGAATATTGTGAAATTGCATATCTGATTTAGGATAAAATAAACCTTTTCCAATTAATAAACCTGGGAATAGGTCAACTCTAAAGACAGCATCATAAAACACCCACAAGTGGCCATTAAATATTTATGGACCGAGCATTTGTTAGAATTATCAATGGGTATCATAGATTTGAAAGGCTGTATCCCCATGAATAAACTAGGATATTAAGCATTTGTAACCACTTTATAATTAAGGATACTTTTAAACTAGACTTCTGGTACTTTCGTTGTGGGTGTTAGAGTGTTGGAATTGTACAGTGTGGTCTTCTGGGTAGGGTAGTATCAATACAGGAGTGTCATAAAAAGAAGGAAAAACAAGCTAATGTCTTTTTAGACAACAGGATAGAAATTAGTAGAGAGAATGAACACTCAAGGGAGGTACTCCCAGCTCCAACTAAAACATCAGGTGCCTCTGTCATTTCTTTGAATTTTTTGGACCCAAGTTCTGGATATTGTTTTTCTTTTAAAGCTACTATTTGTAGTGTAACTAATGACTTAGGACCTCATAAAAATCAGGTGTGGGATGAAAATAGTATAAACCAAAACATGCCTCTTCTAAAGCAGAAACCTGTTATGACCACAGCCTTTGAAGGGCTATGAAACTAAAGCTGATCTGAGCTTGTGTGGTTGCCAAAATTTGGTGTTATCCTAACCACAGGGCCTTATCCCTTGCCTCTTTTTGTCAAACATGGCTCAGAAAGCTGTAAGGCAAGTTGGATGAGCATGACATTAGCTTTTAGGCTAAAAGGAAATTAGCCTCTGCTTATAGCAGCAAGCTCATCTTGTGGATGGCCAGGTGAGAAGCATTTGGGAGGCAGGTGAGGCAGAGTGTGCAAGGAAGGGGCGCAAGAAAGAGCTCAACGGCCTTATGAAATGCCAGGCTTTCTGAACGTGCTCAGGTTCCTCATTTGAGAATGTGGCTGCATTAGCAGCAACACTGAGGAATGATTGGGTTGGCTTCAGGCTTGTGCCAATGACATAAAGTAAGACTCTTGTTGGCTTTGGAACAGAAAGTTCCACTGGAATATGAGGAAGAACGTCTTTACTGTGCGGATGCCTGCACACTGGAAGAGATTGCCCAAAGAGATTGTAGCGTATCCCTCACTGGAGATACTCAAGAGCTATCTGGATGCAATCCTGTGCCATGTGCTGTACCAGACAACCCTGCCTGAGCAGGGAGGTTGGACCAGATGACCCACGGTGGTGTCTTCCAGTGTGACCCATTCTGTGATCCCGTATTTAAAATCCTGGTGTCTGGTGAACGGTAGCTATGGGCCTGTCCTCCCTGCTATAAAGCACCGTTCTGTCACTGTTGAAGAGGCGTGCCTAGGTTTTAGGAAGCAGGGCACATTATGTGCTTCCAAGTATTTTCACCATTGCCTCTGTGTAATGGTTCCACTTGTTCGAATGTTGTGCAGTGCCTGTAAATGTGTGTGTATGTATGTGTATATATATATATATATGTACACATACATACGCACACATATACAGGCACTGCACAACATATATATATATATACACACATATATGCGTATTTATGTAATAAATGAATATAAAAATGATCAAATTTCTCCTCTCTCTTGTGAAGTAGGCAGTTTAACAAATTAATTATTTTCAACCTATTCTGACACTAAAAAAAGCCCTTTTTTTGGCTTAAAATTTTCTGGCCTAAAAAAAGAAATAGTTGACATGTTGTCTTATAGATCTCCTGGAAAGAGCAGAAGTTTTAGGAAGGGGTGGTTTCTTTTTTATATTCTTTTAATCTCATGTCCGAATTCTGAGATACAGCAAGCTTAGTCACCACCTTTTTATTTGGTGTTATATGCTTATTCTTTTTCGTGATCACACTCAGGTTTTGGTGTTCCACTGAAAGATTTTATATTTTTTTTTCTCTCTTTATTTTCTTTTTTAATATATATTCCTGTAAATGTATTGTTTTGTCTGTTAATGGAGTGTAAGCTCAGCATTAACTGCAGGTAGACCATTTTAACTTCTAGTGGAAGTGCTAAGCAGAGGTTATATTGCTCTTATTACTGCTTGTACAAAGTGTTCTTTGGAAACAGTGGTGCATGCTATCAGATATTCATCAGTTCTGGGAAAAAATGCTAACCTAAATGAATGTTGAAGAATGTGGTTAATCTGGGGGAAAAATAGGAAAAAGTATTTAAGACTTTATTTGTCCCTTTTGAATATTTTGTGTTTAGTAAGGTTGTATAGTTAAAATAAGTTTCTCTTTTAAACTGCCTGTGTCAAGGTTCTTGCATTTCTGTATTAATAATAATTCTTGTTTGAAGTTGAGTGGCTTTTTATAAATCAAGAATGTATAACAAGAATGTTGTAGAGATCTTTAGCCTTTTTGCCCATAGGTACAAGGATATAAAACTATTTCAGTTCTCTGTATATGTTAGTACATTACCAGCAGTACAGCATTTTAACTGTAGCAATAGCAACATATGAATGAGCTCAGGCCTTTGCATTAGGGGCAGTACAAACAATACAGTGTCCTTGTAACCCAACTTAGCAGGCTCACATGCTTTATAAAGAATAAAATCTTAGATGTATGGGAAAGTATGAAACTTGCTTTTCCATTTGCAAAGGTGTGTAGGTAAATAAAAGCATGACTTGCATCTTGCCTTCTGTGGTAGCTGAGTAGCCCCAGTGTGTCTGAGTGGCGTGTGTCACCTGCCATCCCTGCTAATAGCCCCAGTGACCTGAGCCCTCCTGGCTGCTGATCCACCTGGGGTGTGCTCAGCGCCGTGCCCAGGGCTGCCTTCGGGGGATGTCTTACTGTGAGTGTTTGTGGCTGTCTAAGAGGGAAGTATTTATGGAATAACAAATTGGAGACATTTCAGGGAAGGGGGGCTGGGTAATAAAATCTTAATTTATAGTCTTACGCTATCTCAAAAAATAATCTGGTCCCTTTGGTTTCCTCTGTTCTTTTGTATTTTGTTGGTCCTATCAATCTTTACAATTTTAGTAGTTTATTATGCATTATTCCTTTCAAAAAGATGGAACCAAACAAAAAGACCCCCAACTCCTCCTATGTTTCTTGAACTTCTCCATACATGTTTTTGTTATTCCATTTCTAACTTCTGGATTTTTTTTACTTCTAATTTTTTTTGACATTGTAGCTTAACATTTTCAATCTGTTCAATATTTAAAGTGGGTAATTTTGAAATGTTTTGAATAATTAAACCAATTAAATTTTTAATCAATTTAATTTTAAACTTTATGTTTAGGTCAATTTAAACATTGAACCATTTCAAAAGTTAAACAAGATTAATTGTTTATTTAATCCACACTTATTGTTATTGAATAAGATTCAGGATTGATTTTTGTTTGCATTTTATTCTCCTCTTAGATTTTAAAAAGTTGAACTGCTAAAAATTATCAATCAAAAGATTGATTTTGGGTCATACTATTTTTAATAAAATATAAAAAAGGCCATTTAATATCATAAAATGTGATTTTAAATTGTGATTTTTAATTTTAAGGTGACTCGTGTACATTATTTGCTTATTAAGAAAAAGCCTGAAATGCTGAAGTAATAGTAAATTACAAAACGTAATAAAGCTGCTGCTTTCTTTTCAGACTTGAGTGTTCAAAAAATCTGAAGCATCAGATGTTGCTTATGGTTAAAAATTTAAGAGTTCTATTTTCTTTCTATTTAGATTTCTTCCTACTTAAAAAATATATATTTAGCTTTTCTTAACTGCATAGCCTTATCTGTATCATTGTTTTCCTTATTTTTTATTTTATAGTCCTTTTATCGAGTTACCTGAAACAAATATTCACATCAGAGAATGTAAACATGAATATAAGGGTAAAATTTCTTCCTGCTTGCCTTGACACACTTCCAGCATTTCTGCAAGGGGTTTACACTAGAAAGTTGCAAGTCCTGGCACTTGCTGAGTTGAAACAAAATGGGGAAAAAACCTGTTCCTTTGAATCAAAGTCAGGAAATATCTTGAAATTTAAGGAGGAACATCTCTTTTGCTGAGAGTGTGGTCTTCTATCATTAACCATGTAGGATTTATGCTTGGTTAAAGGCATAGTAATAAGAACAAAATTGGCATGGAAGAAAAAGAGATCCATCCATGCCTTTTGAGGCCGTGCAAAGCTTATGGTAGTTTGGAAAGATGCTCTTAAAAATGCCCCCCCTGCGGTCCTTTCTGCCTTCCTGACAAAGAGCCAGGGGTGTGGGACTTCCACTGCTTTTCTGCAGTGTGCAAAGTCACGTCAGCCGTTCCGGGAGATTTTTGATGCGTGGATGTCTCCTGTCATCCCCAATCACGGCCGTACTCTTGAGCCAGGCCTATCGAAACTGAACTCTGCTGCCTTGCTGCAGGTCAGCTTTCATGGACAATTAGTGTTGTAACAGCACTTTGGTCGCAAGTTGTCGCCAGTGTTTATCATAAAGCCATCATCCCGGGGTGGATCGGCAGTGATCGGCGAGTCTCCTGCTTTCTGAGGCATCTCCCGCTCGCCTTTTCGTGGGTGCCGGTCAGGTGACAGCGCGGCCGGGCCTGGCCCGGGGCTCTGCGGGCCCGCCGCTGCGCTGCCGCCGCCCGCGCCCCGCCGTCCCTCTCAGTGGCTGTCACTTGCCCCCGTGGCGGCGCGCTCTGACAGCATGGAAGCAGCGATCCTTCCTTCCCGCTGCTGGGCGCCGCGCCGGGATTGACACCTCGGACGTGCCCGGTGCCCGGCTCCGGCAGCGTGCGGCAGGAAACCAATAAATCTTCAAAGTCGCTCTACTTAGTGCCACCTGAGTGCTCCCCCACCCCCCGTCACCATGGAAACAAATGCCGCACTTTTATTATTTGTAGCTTTTACTATGCACTTTTATCTCAAAAGTCCACATTATTTAGGGATCTTCCAAATGTGCTCCTGAACCGCCCTCTTTACTTATTGGGACACAATGCTACTTGCTTACTTACTTACTGTGACTAATGCTACTTTCTTGCTGAACAGATGTATTTTTCAATATTTTTTATCCCTTGAAATATCTCGAAGCATTTTTAAGAACAAGGCCAAATAGAAGTTTTCTGATGCTGCAGATAAGCAGTATTTTCATTTTATGGTTGAAAAACCCAGAAGAGTCCAGTGTAGTCTTGCCTCTGTGAAACTGTAGGGAATGTTGCTCTTTTCAGTGTTTTCAGAATTGGGTCCAGAATGATTTACCCACAAACAGGTTGGGAAGTGAGGAAGAGAGTTGGTGTTTTATTGCTATGTCGTTAGATACATGTGTGGTCTTTTGACATTTTTCTTTAGTCTTATGTGTTAATAAATTTAGATTTTGATAGTAATTTTTTAAAAAATAAATAGTTCAATACTTTACTTGGACAAATGATACATGCCTTGCAACTGCTTTACTGCACAATATTTTGAGAAATAGAATTTTACAATTCTCAGCATTGGCAGTGTGATAGGGCACGGAAAAAACCCCAAACTCATCTTCACTGCTACATCAGAAAATGCAATGTTTTGTTATCCCTGTAATATACCCATTTGCACTTCTCTGCTAAATGAAAATTGCAATTGACTAACACTCATCAAACCTCAAAAAATAGCAAGATGGAAGTTTTTTTGGTGCATAGTATATATATATATATATATATATATATACATGAAGCACATGTGTTTGTGTCTTTTTCAGTATTTCCTAAACAGTAATTTCATAACAAAAAAAATAAAATCCCAGCATAGTTGTAAATCAGGAAATAGAATTATTTTTTATTTCTTTTTTCTTTGAAATCTGCTTTTGTTTTTCATGTGCACTGAAGTGATTTTGATTTCTTAAACTGCTTGGATGTGACTTGTATGAAGGGTGTGAGTATGAGAATACAAACCTGTGATCTTTGAATTCTTCTTTGTCTTAAAGTTCTGGGCTTTTATCAGATGCTATATAGGCAGTTAATTTGAAATAGTGACATAACTTTCCTTTATGTCTGGTCGTTTTTGATATGAAAAGCAGCAAGTCAGCCTTGTTTCTGTTTGGAAGCTATTGTAGAATAAAATAGACATATGCTAAGAAAGAAGATAATTCATTTCAGTTGTGGAGAACTGTAGGCATGATAAATGATTTTCCTGTGTAAAATTCCCCATTTCTGAGACAGTATTAGTTTTTACTTTAATTACCAGCTCCAGTAATGTTTCCTATCCATAACTGTCTACAAAATAGACTGTTGCTGAGCAGAGGGTATGGCCTGTTTACTCATCCATTGAAAAGAGTGCCTAAGTTCTACCAAGTCTTCCTTACTTGGTGTGAACTGCCTCATGGGAGAGTGTCCTTCATTTAAATATTTAAATATTAATGTTTCATTTTACAGGCAGAAAACTTCAATGTCATTTTAAGGATATGTAACTTAACTGGGGAATCAGTACCCATCACAGGAGTGGTATTATTTTTAATTCTCACCTTGAGAGAAAGCATTTTGGAAAAATGTTACAGTGCTTCCATCTCGAGAAGTTTGACTTGTATCTTGTTTTCTTGTCGCAGAATAACAGCAGCAACAAAAACAACAGAAAGAGGCTGTCAGGGTGGTTTTCTCAAAAATGGTTTAGCTGACATTAGCCACAAATGAGCAGAGCGACACTAACTACTAATTGATTACAGTAATTACGCAGTCTTTGGCTAGTTTGTATTGGCAAACTATATATACTCCTCACATAAATGTGAACTTGCAGAATGCACGGAAAAGGTCACTCTCATTTGCATGATAGGCTTCATTAGAATATGCTAAGGACAAGACCTAGTGTTTTATGACTTCAGGTGATGAATAGCTACCATATTACTCTGCTCGCTGAAAGCATGTTTCAGTCACCTTAATTTACATGCTGTTTTTTAACACCAAGAAAAATCTGTGGGCTGGTAGGGAACTAGCAACAGATAACAGTTTCATTTTATTATGGTTGCATTGCAGATTGTGTTTCATTTTGCTCTTTGTTCCACAGAGGGAATGGACATTATTTTCAATACTTTATTTTCAGGAGGAAAATTTTTTATTTTCTGTGATGTGTGCATTTCTCTCAGCAATGGCTATTTTGACCCCAAACTACAGTTTTGTTGGCAAGGACAACAACAAAAAAAAATTCCCTATAAATATAGATATTTTTACAGTAAGTTTTTCCTTTGAACATGGGGCTGAGGTAGGAAGGCAATTCACTAAATCTTCAAAACTGGACATTCCTTGTTTCACTGTTTTTTCCAGCAAGAATGGGAAATGCAGTGTTTTACTTCCAGACTGACTTCAGTGCCCACATGCAATGAAAGAAAAATAATTCTAAAGTCAGAGACAAGAAATGTTTTTCTAAAAAAAAGAGAAAGTATGCATGAAAGAGTGATGAGAATCTTGTATTAGATCATAATTCATTCATTCTAATGGCAGTTCTCCTTACAAATCCTGTTGTACAACAGGCAGTAAGATTTCTCCTGATATCATTATTTGTATGTTGTAACACACTGGAATATGGGCCTGATGTTTCTAGATATGTAGCTTTTGTGAAAATTTCTTGGATCACAAAAGGTACTTCTTTGACTAAAGCTGGGTAGAAAATAAAAAAAAGAGGACAGTTTTATTATAAATTGCAGTTTTGTAATAAAATTGTACAATGAGCTTGCACAAGCTTTTTAAAATATCATTGCTGCCACTGAACAGGTCCGTAATTTATTTATTCAGGAATGTTAGAGGCTTTTTTGATTTATTTGTTTTTAGAGAAGTTTTGTTAAGCAAGATAATGAGCAGAGCTGGTGTTAATCATTTACTATGCAAGTCTGAAAAATGAAAATTTTGCATATCTTTAGCACTGTTGGGGAAAATAAATTCACTCATAATGCTAATGGTCTATTGGTATAATTTTTTAAAAATGTTATCTGTTACTCTGGAGAAATCCAATAGATTCATATGTTATGCTAAAAGCTAAACTAATCGATATATAATTTTGCATCCATATGTACATATGTATTGAGTAATCAGAAGTATTTGTTAACTGTAAAGATGAAAAATGAATTTTAGGGTGGTCACTGCCATAGGTGCCTACATATTTGTTTATGAATAGACCTTCAGGTGAACAGATTCCTCGTGTATGCACATAATACAAATAATACAAAGTTTACTTTTTGGAACAGGCTTTCAAGAATACTAAATGAGCTTGATCCTGTTCCAGGTGGCCCGGGCTTTACAAATACAGCACAAGTTGTCATGGCCTTTGCTAAATAATATTTATTTTAAGGATTTACTGTAACAGTCTAACTAGTATAGGATTTAGTGTAACTAATTTAGAGAATTTAAAGATTAGATGCCCTTTAACTTGTCTGTGTTTATACAGCTCAGAATTGCGATGTGTTCGTTCTGGCATGCCGCCCTCTGATTTTTAGGATTAGTGTCTTCCATTTTTCAGTTTCCTGCTGAGCAACTACAAATGGATAAAACTGACTTTGGGTACCAGATCACCTGATTATCTCTCTCTCTCTCTCTCTCTCTCTCTCTCTCTCTCTCTCTCTCTATTTTTATTTTATTTTTTTTTTTAACAAGAGGCTCTCGGGAACAAACATGCGTTGCTTCCTGGGGAATTAATGGAGTAACGGAGTTAGTGATTTTGGCTTTATTAGGTGCTGGCAAGGTTGCTTTGGGACTTTGTTGTTTCAGAAAAGGACTATATATTGTTCACCTGTTAAACATTCACTACAGAAGTTAAGGATGGGGAAACAACCATTTGTCAGGAACTTGACTAATAAATAAATTTAATGATCTATTAAAAACAAATGGAGGAAAGTGTGATCTGAGAAAGACAGGTAAATCTTAGTATGTTTTTCTAGTTAGGGCCTCTGTTCTTCAGAAATTTTGTAAAGGATAGAAGCCTTTCTCTGCACTGTCAATAACCCAAGACATTTCTGAATGATGCATGAGCTCTGACATTTGACTGCCAAGGAGACATGAACCTCCAATTTAAGCACAAGTAGTTTGACTTACTCATTTGCTGGTGGACTGTATACTGTTGGAATAAGCAGTTGAATTTTGGGCAGGAGGGATCATGCCCTTTTAGACCTTCTTCTAAAGGAATATAATTAGTATAACTAAGATTTTCTGATACCTGTTATGGTGCAAAAGAAAGGATAGGAAAATGGAATGCTATAGCTAAACACTTTTTAGCATCTGTAGCAGAAAGAAGCTCAGTGACTTCTGAAATATTCTGCCACTGTGAGCATGAGCCTCCATCACTGACGTTGATAATGAATTTGACTGTTTCTTTACTATGGGCTAAATCCCAGGCTGTGTTGTTACTCTGTAATGCACTCCATTGCTTGTCCTTGTTGTTATGCTCTTTTATGCCAGAAAAAGAATGCAGTTTGACAGCTATCACTACAAGTGCCTGTGGACATCATATACAAGCCAAATGCTAGATGGTGATAAATATGTTATGATTAGACCTTGTTATCTAGATCATATGTACTGTAGTGAAACCTACACTTGTTTGCTCTCTTCTTGGGAGGAAGTAGGCTTGCATTAATTTAGAGATACGTTGGAAACAAAAAGATTTTTTAAAATTTTAAAATAATTTAAAAATTAATATTTTCAGTTTAATTTGTCTTGTTGCTGGAGTGAAAAACAATTTCTGAATGCTTTATGATATGATTTTTAGTGATGCATCTACAAAAAGGTAAGAAGAAATGCTATGTTTATGCTTACCAAAGTGATAAGAAAAAGCAGAATCCTTTGGTAACTGCAAATGTAAGAGCTACAGATGTTCATAGGAAAACATAAGAAGAATGCTGAAAAAGGGAATTCCATTTTAATCTGAAAAAGAATTTGCTTGTTCACTTCTGTCATTGACTGCCTGCTAGCCCTTCTTTCCCCTTATCGTGGAGTGTATGAAAAACAAGGGCAAGCATGTGTAGGTTATATTGGTCCCTTCTCTGTTCATGGTTATGTCCCAGAGGAGGGAAGAGTGAGGTCCTGATGTGTGCCATATCTAAACATCTCCAGCTGAGGCAATCCATGGAAAATAGCATTGAGGGAAAACCAGTTATTTTCAGGCATAGTCCTTGAGCAGTAAGGTTGGCCCTCCTGCAGGCCAAGCTCCTGCAGATTTCTCCACAGCACAGCTACTAGGGACATGGAAAATCCAGAGAGCTGAATCTTCAGCGTGTCATGGTGTACTGGTGTACCGGCTTCACCCTTAGGCACAGCAATTGTTGCGTGTTCTGACCAATCCAGGGGTTAACTTGTGCTGTAGCTAGCATGGTGTTCTTTCCCAGAATGTTGGGATTTATTAGGAAAATAGTAGACTTGACTGTGAGTCCTTGTGTAAGGACAGTTGTCACTCGCACAACTTCGTTTATGTCATGTAATGAAAGAGACTGTGAGTTTGAAGGCTTTTAGGATCCTTTCCAACTCAGCATATTCTGTGATTGTGTGATCAGTGACATTTTTACTAACTCGTACCCATCCTTCCTCCGTAATCCCTGATTAGAGGCAGCAATATTGGGTAATTACTTTGACTGGCCTTAAAATAAGTAAGTAAACATACTCACAATTTTACAACATTACTCATTTTCATCAAGGCTGTTTAAACATGTCTTGAAAAGTAGGATGTGTTTTAGTCTAAGTGATGGTAAATTCTGCATGAGTTCTCACTAGTGTTAAGATTTGTGAAATTCTCTAATAGGTATTCAAGAAGGTAACTCCAATGCCAGGTAATATCTGTGCTCTGAAATGTTGTGAAAGGGCTTTTCATACTTCTGTTTGTACTTGGGACTGCTCAGTTTTGATTTGTAAATTGTGCATATCTTTTTTTGCATTGGTTTTAATTTTGAATAACTGTAACACAATGTTGAAGGATCCATATTTGGAATAATTTCTTGATTTTTGTAATTGATTTAAGATAAAGGCTAGCAGTTGGTAGGTCTGCATATCATCTTTCCCACTTCCCTCCTGGAAAAAAAAAAAATAGAAATCTGGTTATGTTTTCAGGCTTTCTATGCTGTAGCCCTAGTCAGAGTGCTTGAGATATATTTTGTACTGATATTTCCAAGTGGATTTCCTAGGTGGATGTAGGCGTCTAAAACATAATGAGATCTAAATTGAGGAGATAACAGGATACTCTCAGCACCCCATTGAATCCAGTCTTAACTGAGAAGAGAGGATTTCCTTCAGATGACATATAGAAATGGGATTTCTAGGAGAGTGTTTGGTCAGGGATATTGTGATCAATGCTAATTTCTTCCACACCTGTTGTCTTTTAACAAATCCTAGAGGAGCTTGCAGTATTGGATTCTTCCACTCTTCTGGCCTTCTGTAGGCAGACAGGGTCAGGTAATGAATACAAAGACTTCTTTAGATCTAGTTATACAAAATCTCTCCTTGTGAACCTAAGTATGTTGACACTATCAGCAGACACATGTCCATTTTGTATTGCAGGAATGTGCAGGTTCAAAGAGGCAGAAAAGTGTGATAAGAAAACCTGGCATGAACAACCAGATTCCACTGATGCATGAACACAAACACACCAGCTCACAGATGCACAAATATTCTGAGGCTAAAATAAAATAGTTTCTTGGCAGTTCTTATTCACACTTAATTGGCTAATTGCCCAGCCTGACACTGGCACTGGCAGTATTACAGAGGTAATATTTTTTAAAAGGGTGAGTAGTTCCTCAACAATGTCTCTGATATCCTTCATATGGATATCTTTTTCTTTAACAGCAGGCATAGAAGTGTAGCCATTTTTTAGGATTGACATTTATTTCTGTTCAGTGCTAGGAAAATATGTACATTGAAATCTTCTTTGTGTGCTTGGAGTAAGTAGAGAAGACAGAATATTTACGTTAAGCCAAATAATTTTATATGCCTATTCCTGGTTTTGTAGGATCTTTAGATGAGAAAAGAAGTCTGGGGACTTTCCAACATGAGCATCCTTATTGTGGAGATTTAAATAGAAAGTACAAGGTGTTTCCCTTTTCCTCATCAATGTTGGAAAGCAGTAGCATGACTAGCTGGTGATGGGTTAAGGGATCGGCTTATAGAAAATTATTATTCAAGGGCTGAATAGCTCAGAGGATCAGTACAGAGGATTGGATACAGATCCCATCACCTCCAGACTGTCTGTTCACATGCAGCTCATCTTTATTCTGGCCACACCTTGTTATTGTCTCATAAGTTTTTATAACTTCTCTTTAAAAAGTTTGGCTCCTTTGTATTCTAAAGAAAGTCACCATCAGAAATGACAGATTTGTTGTCACATTGGGAAAAAAATCACAATTGAAAGTGCATGGAACATGAATTTTAAATAACTGACTAAAATTAAAATTGGTGGAAAATAGAAGGATATTAAGAATTACAGACCAGTGAACTGTAAGTGCTGGGTAAATTGAAGTTATATTTTAGAGTCCAAGTCTAAAACACAGTCATAATGCCTTGGCAAACCAGTGTTACAAAGGCAAAGTGTTTCCAAATATTTATATGTGTATGCAGGGTACCTGCTTGTAAGACAGGGAGCAAATATAGGTAGTCTGGATAGCTTTGCATCCTTTAACAAACTCCTTTATAACAGGACAATAAATGCCTAGCTACTTGTTGTTTTGGAGCATTTTCTTTATGAATTATTGTCTGATAAAAAAGAAGCTTAAAACTTTTAAAATTATTAAGTGTGCTATATCACAAAGCATGTAATACACAGACCACTGCTGGACATACTTTTGGTTTAAAAAAAAAAAAGAATAAATCTCTCAGCTATTATAATTTAATTACTGGCACCATTTAGGAGATTGTTCTGTTGAAACCTTTAATTGTTCCATTGAGGAAGTTTGTCCATTTCATAATATCTACCCTGCACTAAGAAAGTAATCCCTTTTTTTTTCTAAAAGCAATTATCTTTTCTGTTGTGGGATTCTCTGAAGGATGTGATCTGTCTGTCACTGTGCTTCACAAGAAGTTCTCTTGAACTTGTGCAGAAGACAAGCCCTTTCAGAAGCTGTGGCGGTAGAGGAATTTGCATTGTTGATATTTGGGATTGATCATTTGTTTTAGGCCCTCATTATGCAAAGTTCTTTGTGTTCTCTTGGCCTCTTTAATGTTTCAGGACTGTCTGGGGGGTGCTCAGCTTTCAGCAGAATAGAAATCTTTGTAGCATCATTATTTTCTTAAATCTCTTCAACTGCAGTTTAGGTGAAACTTAGAAGGCACTCTTAAAAAGGGCATGTGTAAATTCTCTGAAATGCAGCAGACATAACCTGTGCTCAGCAACACATTTTTAAGTTTCCATTTCTTGTAGAAGTCTTATGGGAAGCACAGTGTCTCTGCAGCACTGTCCCTGGTCAAGAGGAGCTCTCTTGCACTGTAACATATTAGAGATTTTCTACTCTTGCTAGGTCAGTGGTCTCAAAAATATTATTTCAAAAACTCCTTGATACATTTTAAAACATTTCAATAAAAGAAATAAAACTCCAGTTTCTTTTTGGAGGATCCTGGGAGCTGGCAACTGCTAGAAATCATACTGTCTGTACAAAAAAAGACAGTTTGCTTTTTATTTTTAGGTGGAATTTTTAAGTGAAACTAAATGAAGTTTAATGGCTTATAACATTGCATGAATTTGTCAAAACTGATCAGCTGGATTGCTACACAATGAATACTGAAAATGTTCTGGTTTTTAGGCTTATAATAGCCTACAGCCATTCAAAAGTCAAAATGTTATTTGATGATTTCAGAATGTTAATGAAATTATTATTAATAGCACATATATTAATCTTAATGATATATGTAAATATGGGCAAATGTAAAGCTCTGTTGACACCAAAATAATTATTCTGCTGCTGAAAGTAAACCTGGGGTTAAATTTCAGTGATCAAGCATAAAATAGTTTGCTCTAAATGCGTCAATAAAAGAATTTCTGATGAAGTTTAAAATTGCATACAGGCTCAGGAGATTCAGAATGTTTGTTAGTACAAAAAAAATTGAAAAGGAAAGGATGATTCTATTTGCTTTTAAATTAGCAGAAAATAGTTACAGACTGTTTGGATTAAGACAAAAAGATGTAAAAGGCTTTGCTTTGTTGTTATCTGGATTTCAGAAAATATTGTATCTAATCAATGTTTAAGTGTGGGGGTTTTTTAGGTGAGAGGGAAGTAACATGTATCACTCTCCACTGTGAATTCATTTGCTTAATAATTTGATTTGACTGGCTTAACTTGTTTCTGTGCTTTTTGTTCATTTAAGTTGAAACGGTCCTTTTACAATATACATGTAATTTTTTCCCCCCTCTTTGGTGGTGTTAATCAAGCTGTAAAATGGTTTTCATGCTTGCTTTGTTTTTTAGGAAGGCAACAGGGTTATGTTCAAGGAACATAGAGATTTCTTGTCTGTAGTTATATGCAATAAACACCACGATACATTTTTTATTGTAATATCTATCTTTGAAAAGCTAAATGTTGGTAACAGATATGATCTCTCTATATTGCATTGTGAAAAGAAAGGGAGTGAGCTTGGCTGTAAAGCAGAATTTCGTGGCATTTTACCTGTTGAGGGCCCTGTAGAGCCAGAAGTCTAGTGACTTGCCTAAGTGACAGGCAGTAGCAGCCATGGTGTCACTGTGTATTATCACCTCATGCTAGCTGGAAGCACTCCCTGAAGCCGATCTAGGTTGTATAGTCCTAGATGAGGTCTTCATGGGTGCTGACCATAAAAAGTTCATCAAAGTAATGAGGCGAGGCGAGAGCTTGGCGCTCATGGGCAGAGCTCAGCACCAAGGAGTGTGAACCGGCTCCAGCTGTGACAATAAAACAGCAGGTGGCTGCTGTCATTAGGGGTGGCAGATGAGGCAGGGGACTAACATTCAGCCCACAAAACTCTCATTTGTTAGCCATCGCCACTGTACCATGCAAAATAGCTTCCATCTCAGTCAATTTTACTTTGCAAAATATTACGCAGTCGCCATAAGAAAATTAGAGCCTTGGGTTTACAGGTTCCTTGGATCTTATAATCAGAAAACTCAGAGCTCTTAGGTTATGTGGAAAATTGGACTTTTTTCTCCCCTGAACAGTTTGAGGGTCTTTACAGTAATTTTATAATGGGTTGTTTCCACCCCAGCATGTGTTTATCAGTTAATATTTTGGACTATTTTTAGTTTGTTACTCCTTTCTAAAATCAATTCCATCCGTCTGTTCAGCTATGTGTTGTACATAACACTGCCTGCTATTCAGTGTTACAAAAGTTGCACACTGATCAGACTATTTTCTGTCTCAATGTCTGTCCAGGTACAGATATTTCATGTAACAAATAATGGGATTTTTTGAGGGGAGCTCTGCTAATCTGAGAAATTGTAAAGAAACAGAACAGCCCTTTAATTTGTTGGATATTTTTTTTGTTTGCCTATTTCTGTTAATATAAAATGCTAAAGCATTTTGCATGTATTTAATCTTTGCGGAATGTTTTTAAGCTACCTAAAATTTGAGGCCTTTCTCAGCTGCAAACTGTCCTGGTGCAGCTCATCCCTGCAGCAAGGCTTGTGGGTGTCAGGGGTTAAACAGTGGGCAGTGTGTTGGCTCCAATGTGAGAGCCATTTTACTTGCATCTTGTTACAAAGCTATGCATTGAATTGCATGTTGGTGGTTACATAGCTGTAAGTGACCTCCAGGAAATATGGAGAATTCAGGTGGTCATTTGCACATGTGTCAGTTGTGAACATGATAAATTTGAGTGCTCTAACAGGAACCCATTCATGGAAATCAAAATGTGACGCAATACTGAATAAGATGGAGTGCCACAGTGTGCGTTGGTACCTGTGCCACCTGTGCTGTCCAGTTCCCCTGCTACGGAAATGGACATGTGAAATCCCATAATTTTGTGCTGGCACTTGACATGAGGCTTTATGGAGCGGTGGTTGCAATGACAGCATGGATTAGGAAGGAAAACCCCTTTAATTGAAACTTCATTTCAGGAAGACACTAAAAAAATTTTTTTTTAGACATGGCTAATGTTTCTTTGTAGGTCCAGGCTGTCCTTTTGTATATAAAACTGAAGTTCTGTAATTTTTCTTGTTAGCAATATACATTCCTTTTATTGCATCTTTTGGGGTAGTTTGTAAATTCTTCTCTTTTAGATAGCATAGTTTTTGTTTGAAAATACACTGATTTCTCCTTCACTTCATTGTTCATAGGTACACTCAGCAGGTGTGTGTAGGTTTTTCCAGGCCCTTAAGATCAAAGATGTTTTGTTTTTTCTCAGTTCCACTGGGCACCTATGTAGTTCCTACATCTCTCATGTTTGATTTGTGGCCAGAAATGGTCAGAGTTAATCTCGGATGCTGGCTGGAATTGGAGTAATCTTTGCCAGAGAACATCTTCTGCTGTGTCACAGATATCATCTTTATGACTGTACTGATTTGTCTGATCTATATTCCTGTGTTTTTTCCAGACTGATGACAGTCTTCATACCAAGAGCATGCAACATCCTTACCAGACTGCACAAATGTGGGCTCGTTCTGTGTGTATGTGTATGTGTTTGTGTTTGTGTTTGTGTGTGTGTGTGTGTGTGTGTGTAAAACATCCATCTACATTCAGTGGGATTTTTTTTGTCTTTATTGCTTTAGTAACTTATATTTCAGGTGAGTACTCTTAATCCTTTCAGTCCTGGCTTTGGATTTCTGAAGTGAGTCCTGTTGGCCATCACAGGAAAACCTGAGAAACACCAGACTCTGCTTGGCAGCTTCAGTGATTCCCCTGCTAAGTATGTGACTGAAGTGATGAGAGGTGTTAGCATTTTTTTATGGGATAAGTGGAGTAACACCACTGTTACAGCTGTAATTCTTACTTGGATGGACTTTTGTGCTGCTCTTCATATCATCTGCATCCTCTATGATCAGTGCCATAATTTGAGAAAGTGTTTTAGGTCTGTAATACTTGCATAGCAGTCTGTCTGGTCTGTATATCATGATTTGCTCTGAGAGACACTGTTACTGCCTTCAGTCAGCCTCCTTCTTCAGCGGTAGGAGGACATTGTTGCAACACTCCACTTTTGGGAGGAGCTGGGCGTGGCTGTAGTGGGAATATCTGGAGAGACTGAAATGCCAGTTGAAAATGAAAGCTCTGAGCTTTTATTTATGTTCGGGTGCTAACAAAAGATGTCTTCCAACAAAGAAAAATCAAACATTAATCAGACATGCTTGTCAGGAGTTAGGTTGGCCTGATGACACAGTGTTAGGTGGTTCTTAGTCCCCAGGGTAGCAATGGCCAGGCCCAAGAGCCCTTGGACAAGGAAAGATGGAACCATCTTTGTGCTTTAAACGTATTAATGGGGATACAAGTATGAGATGCATTTTTTGTGGACTGATCTGATCCACATGACAGCTTTTTGATTTCTTCGGCTGGAGCCAGTCAGTTCTGATTCCACCAGCCTGTTGTTAAAGGTTCATGTATGTGGATGGTAATACTGATGGTTACAGATTAGGTCTTCCTGTCATAGATTTACTATTTTTATGCAGCTACTTTGGCAAAAAGATATTCTGAAGTATTTGCTTTCTACCTGCAGTCAAACAGTCTTGTGGAATGCCTGGATGTGAGGCAAAAAGGATGTGTTTTACAGCTGAGTTTAAGTCTCAGGAATAAACAAATCAACCAGCACTTGCTTTTCTATGTCAGGCAAAGACCTAGGGCAACATTCTCACTACTCTCACAGATCAAGCAGACTGCAGAGTCTTCGCTCCAGCCACCATCTATCACCAGCAGCATTTCAAATTGTGGGGAAATTGTCAATAAAAATTGTGTGTGTCTTCTGATTGTGTATGACTTCTGAGCAGTTCAGTCATCAGATAGTGACCAATTTATTCATCTCATTCCTTTCTTGGTACCTCTCAACTTTGCAAAAGACCACAGGCACTGTAGCTGCAGAATTGACTGAGTTATCTATGTGGCACTGCTACTGCAGGCCCTATGTGTTTTATAGTCGACAAATCAACTGTCTTTAGATTTGTTTGGATTTCCTTTAAAACAGGCAACAGTAGATTCTTTTGATGAGGAGAATTTCATTCTCAAGATAGCTCTTCCTCTAGAAGCTTTGCATAAACCTAGTAATTCAGTCTTCTGTGTGATTTCTGAGCCATCAGGAAGAAGCTAATCAAAAATGACTTTTTATTTAGGAATAGCAAGGCATTAAAATATATTTATTTCACTCTATAAATTCTAATTTTAAGTAGAAAGTCATTGGAAGATCCTTATTTTGAGATAGTCTTATAGTCTGTTTCTTGCACTTTCAAAAGGCTCAGACTTTGCTGGTTGGGATCGCTAGGAAGCTTTTTACAAACTGTCTGCAGAAAGTCCAGTATTTCAAAACTCCTCTCAGGGCACCTAGAGATGTGGTTCACCTGACCCACCCAAAAGATTAAATCGACTTTGGACAATTTCTGCCTTCAAATATTAGCTTGTTTATCCTGCTGTTGCTTTCCAGATGCTAAATGATGATATGCAGAACTGATGCCTACTGCATCAAATTCCTTATCTGAAGTCCTGAGCATGCTAGGAAGTGGACTCAGTCATGAGCAGGAAGACAGCCAATACCTGAAGAAAGTGGAAAGAATGGATAAGGGAGGAATCAGAGATATGAGAATGTTGGATATACAAGTAATGAAAAAACAAAATATATAAGATTGCTAAAGCACTATTCTGGATCACAATGCTTACAGATGTAAGCGTTCATTTATGTTTAAAGCATTTCTGCAGCTTCATGTAGCATGGCAAGTGTTTTTTCTCGTGATGTCCTGGTTTTGGATGTGTGTATTAATCTCTCTTTAATGTAAGGCACTTCGAACACCAAACCTAGGATTGCATCTCAGAATTTAGGAAAAGAGGTTCTTCATTGTAGTAGACTTGAGAGGTTGATAGCAGTGCTAGAGAAAGCACATTGTGATTCTGTCTTTTTCTTCTTTTTTTTTTTTTTTTTTTTTTAGTACTTGTGCAGCTGTTAGATTACTAAACACCTGTTAGAGGTGACAGTTACAGATGCTCAATAACCAATGAAAATTAATAGAACATGTGATTCTTTTAGCTTAGAAGTGATTTGGTAAGATGTGTTTAGAAATCTAATTACATACTGCTGCTGTTTACCATTATCACTTAACATTCATTAACTTCTCTGAATATTGAAACAAACATTTCTTGTAGTGGTACTAATTTTCTCATATATTTGTAAGGTGATTTTCTGACAGAGGGAACACCTGACTTTAACGGTTTTGCCACAGTTTAGCTATTTTAAGTTTACTCTTCAAGCAAATAAAAGCAGAATGTCATTTGTTTACTTACATTTAACGCTTGTTATTGTGTCTTCAAATATAAAAGTTCACAGTTCCACTCTTAAATTTCTACTCACTTTTATGTTAATAATAATTTTTGCTGGTTGGACATGGCTTATTCCTGCAGCTGTCATTGAAGAGTACTTTTTGCATTTAAAATAAAACACTTCTACTCAATATCTTCAAACCTAAAAAGTTCAGAATGGACCTGAGCTAACCTGCAGGAAACCTTTTTGATTTCAGTTACAAAGTAAGTCACTTAAGGTGAGGCACACAGGTAAGTGAGCTCCCTCATGGGAGAGGAAATTATATAAATACTGCCAGTGAATTCCTTTTTTTGCCACAATAACAGACTAAATTTCTGTCCTGGATGGTTTATTTTATAACATAAGTCTCTTAAAAGTGGGATGGTGAGAAAACTCAACAACTTCTGATGACAAGACAAGCTTGAGTGGAACAGTAGAGGATGTTTTCTGTTTTATTTAGTTTGCTCTTTCTTTGTACCCAGATCTCTTCTGCTTGAATATGTACGAGGAGATAATTGTGCCAGTTGCTGCTACTTTATGGCCGTGGGGCTAATAATTCTTTGCCATCTTGAGAATAGCAGATTGGTGGCAGAGAGCAACAAGAATATGTTGAGGGATGTCTCTCTCTTCTGGTTGATAGATGCAGGAATATGCAGGAGCAACACAGTCGATTGATTGATTGATAGCGCGCAACTCATCCATAATGATCTGTCTGATATAGCAGTAAATTATTCTTGAGATTGATGCAGGTCATTGAACAGCACATTGACAATCCTGTTGTCTGTCATCCTGTTCAAAGCAAGGCAGGAACAGTAGCTGCTGTGATACTCAAGTCTACCATGGGTGCTAGCTGTGTGCAGGTGTTCTGATAATACAAGTTGTTGTCTTTATTTTTTGGGCAGCTTGGCTTCATTGCTAGGTTGTTACAAGTAACAGTAAAAAGAGATGAGGTATTTTTAAAAGAAAAGGTTGTACTCACTGCATTGGTGATTTCATAGTAACATAAAAAACATTTGAAAATGTTGGGTTTTAAACTTCAGTAGCAAAACTTCTCCATGGAAAATAAGCTAATAATTAAGAAACATACCTGGTTGTTGCATGGAAAATTTTAAGTCCTCCCTCCAAATCCAAACAACACCCTAAAACCTACACAAAATTGAAGCATAAAGGCTGATAGTTCTCAGAAATTCCAAAGTTATGTTGTTCTTTAGGTTCTATGAACTGCCATGATATCTTCCCATGGTAATCTGGGTTCTTGTCTTGTTAGTGATGGCAAGGTTGCCTTCATTTCCCTCTTTTGGTTTCTCTTTTCAAGAGGAAAGGTTTGAATTTTCCATTCTTCCAGGTTACACACACCTGAAGATGTGGCTGGATGGATATGTGTTGCTTCCCAGTTTAATTAGTGGCGTTGGTGAGGGTGGGGCATAGAGCAGCCATATCCTGCTTTGACACATGGGGTTAGCAGGGAGTAGAAGGCAGCGTGTCACTGCGCTCTCAGCACCGCAGACTGCGTGATGACTTGTTAACCTTTTAGAACGTTATTGATTTTTATTTTCTTTTAGCTTGCAAAGAATAACCATCTCCTTTATTTGGAAGTAATAAGACCTGCTTTATTTGGCTAGTAAATGAGTCTGGAGAGAGCCCCATCTTTCCTGTGCAGGGTTCTAGGACTTGACGTCCTGTCATAGAGGGCATGAAGTTTTTCAGATCTGTGGATGTTTTCTACATTAGACTTCGCTCTGCCAGATATTTACTTGAACCTGACATCTTGTCACAAAGGGCATGAAGCCTTTCAGACTGCAGGATATCTTCCACACCAGACTCTGCCCTGCCAGATACTTTCTTTTAAATTGAGTCCCTTGCGCGCAGTCATGCAAGAGAGTTATCAGAGCCCCAGTCTGGACCCTTCAGATTTAGAAAACATCCAAAAATGATGGACTTGAAGAAATTCTCAGGAATTTAGACTTTTGATGCATGGAAAGAAAAGCTTACTTGTTCATAGAAAACCATTGCTTTCTGGACAGTTCTGCATCTGCCTCTGTGCTCTTATTCCTGAAGTTAACCTGCTGAATAAATCCTGGTGGAGACATAAGATTTGGGTGGCAACTTTTTAGTATAATTTGGAGAATTTGAAAACTTGAATTTTTTTACTTCAGGTACTCTGTTTAAGTACTATTTGACTAAGTGCTGATTTGAATATGAGAAGTTCTACTTTTAGGAGTAGAATATGCACAAATGAAGTGCATGCAGTAATCTGTAATTGTATATAGAAGTTATATTGAACGTTCTGAAATGCATGCACGTCCTGGTATCTCTTGAAAAACTGAACTGTTTTTCTCTCCTACTGGTTGATACCCCTGTTGGCATGGCTCTATGTGAACCACACATTCAACTACAATTAGGGTTTCCAGTGTTTTTTGAGACACAGTAAGAACAAGAACGCTTCATTAAGGTGGTAAGAACCATAGACTCCACATTGTTGTTTACTTGCCTGAACATATCCCAGTCCCCCTTCTTGGCATCATCTGTGAAGCTTGCCTTGATTTCCTGGTTTCTTGCCTCATACAAGGACAGAAATTCAAGCACAGATCGTAGAAAACAAAACCTGGTGTGAACAAAATAATATATTATTTCATTGTATTCTGTGATGATGTATAAAAGTTTGAGATCCTATTTCTTATTATTTCTTGATGCTGTCAGATCTCCTAGCTGATTCATCCAAGGTATAACATTCTATCCTTTCTATATGCCTGAAATTTATGCTAAAACAAAGCACTAAGTTCTTAGATTTGTTTATGTGTTTGATTTTGGTTATTTTAAAGGCTCTCAAGAAGCTTTTTAAAACATCCTATGTACTTGGGTTATGCACTAGCTTACCTGTATTCTCAGAGTTAAATTTGTGTATAAAGAGGTTTTGGACAGTTTAAAGGAGATGTAAAGGATATTGAGAATATGAATAAAGGCTAGATATTCATTGTTATTCTCCTGGACTTTTCTGCTGTCATTGAACATTGTTGTCTGTAAGATAAATTCTCCAAGAGCAATTGCAGAGAGCAATGTATCCACTAAGAAGTGATTTAAAATTGCTCTTCAGCTGCTCGATACCTTGTTTGTGGAGTCCCACAAAAATAAATTCCTGTGCTGGCCCTCCTCAACAGTTATGTGCAGTCAGAAGATGACTGCTCTGTCACCATGGCTTCGAGTGACTTTCTGGTCGAGGTAATGTGTAGCTCCTTCCTAGGTCAAGGCACTTGATAAACACGCAGGCAATAACAGGTTTTTTGGCCTTATGGCCCAGAATGCTTGTTCTGGTTTGTGTGTGTGTGTTGTGTTTTTGGTTCTGGGTGTTTTTTTTTAGGTTTTTCACTAACCCAGTGATGTACTTATTCAAAGGGAAAGAGCTATTATAGATTCAAAGCATAAGAAAACTTAGAATCTTTTTCCTCTCAAAGCAAGATACTTCACAGAGAACACTTTTCTCCCCACAGAGAAAATAGAAAACAGACAATACATGACAGATTATTCCTATTCCTTGTGTACTGTGATGATAAACATTGTACATGCTGAAAAATTTGTATTACACTAGAATAAAATGTGGGAGTTAAGATTGTCCAATATGTTTCTTTATTCCCAGAATTAGAAGTCCCTTTGTTTCTTTTGTACTTTAAAATGTGCTTTTATCTGAAGACAAATCTATAGAGGCTCCTAAATCAGTTACAGACATTCTGAGAGAGTCCAAATACTGTTTGAGGATTGCCATGGAATATGAACAGTCACGTTCCTACAAACCACAACTCTTCTAAAAGGAAACCAGAATCTTCTGCGAACTTATTTTGGGAAAGGTGCTCATATGATTTAAAGTAATTTTTATTTATAGTTTGTGTGCAAAAAGTTGTCTATAGGGAATGAGGATGCTATCCTAAAGCTCTGTGTAATTTTTCAATTGGTCTTAAATTTATCCTGTAGTTTCAACATAGAGTGTATGTCTGAGGATGTTGCTGGTTTTGAAGCCAGAGTAGTTGAAGATCACAAAAAAGTTAACCCAGCACAATGCTACTGACAGCAAAAGGAATCCTGCCTACTCACCTTGTTCCACTTTCAGAAGAGGCTTCTCGAAGTCTCCCTACCAAATGAAAGGAACTCCCAGTGACCATGAATGGATGTATAGGCTGGACATCTCTGCCTGCTGAGACCTGACCCACAGGGGAGCCGCTGGGCTGGGACTACTTGTCTTCATGTGGGTGGAGGACGAATTTGTCCAGATTAGAGTTTGTAAAACTGGTTCCAGGCCTCTAGTACGGCCTGGTTTGCACATATTTGAAACAGTGGAGTTGGTTTGATGACAGGCTTTTTCTACTCCCTCTTGATGCGCTTCTGAAACTAGTTAGTTTTTAGCATTTGAATGTTTATACTTTCACTAGAAATAAAAACAAGAAATGAGAAGTTTGGTGAAGCCTGAATTGGTGCTTTTCAATTGCTGATGGAAAGATTCCTTTTGATTTGAAGATACATCAGTTCAATATATCTTGAAAGCATTCACTCAGTGAGTACTTTTAGGTGCCAGTCAGACTTCTCTAAAGATTATTTTAAAAGGCCAAAGCTAAGTCATGTCTATTCCAGCAGTAGCTTGGGAGTAACTTGATTTACCTCAGCAGAGGTAAATAGCATAGATAACCACATTATTTTTTTTACTACTAAACCATTAATTACATCGAAACCTAGCGTTATTGAATGGATGGAAAACATTTTTGTGTTTCTTTTGTAAAGCCAGCAAACACTGCTACCACCTCTCTGAAAATCACGTGCAGGATTTAGTAAACAAAACCAAATAGTTTTAACTTGTTTCTCTTTGTGGTTTTGTTTGTTTGTTTGTTTTTTTTAATGGGTGGTCCTCAAACTCAGCATCTAAACAAGGTTGTTGGGACTTTCCCCTCTTGTTTTAATAATGCCTGTCTCTGTTGGTATTTTTTTTTAATCTTGTTCTCAATTTCTTATGAAAATAGAAATTTTATTTTTAAGGTCTGTTTCTGTAAGGTGGGGAGCTGCCCTGAGCTGTGCAGAGTGCTCCAGACTTGCACTGAGGCTTTTGGCACTCCTCAAGTCTGAAGCCTTCGAGCCTTACATGAAAAGCTTAAAATGTTAGCAGTTTCTGAAACCCAAACTGAGTCAGGGTTCATTTTATTTGTGCTGTGTAACAGCAGCAAAATGGTTGCTAGAACATAGATGCAACAGAGAAGAGGCAGAATGTGAGATTAACTGCTTCATGTTATTACCAAGACCTTTGTCTTTGATTTTGCAGAAAGGTATGTCTGTCTGTACCCCTGCAGTTGTGTGGTAGATGAAATGGTGAGCCTTTGTTTGGCAGCCTTAACTAAATAGGCTCAGAAACCAAAAAGTGCTTCCCTGCAAATATTGTGTAGCTGGTTGGGATCTTTATATTCCATGCAAATAGCAAAATATCCCTTTACCTCTCTGATTGCACATTGCCCTTTCACAGTAATTTCACTGAGTTTATTTTTCTTTTAGAGAAGGGGGAAAATGGAAGTTTGTAACAGGAAATGCAGGTATTACTAAATGAAAATATGTTTGGTACCTTCCACAACTTGGTGGAAATAGTATTTTTGTTGAAAAGCAAAGGCAGTACATTTTGTATGCCTTATTTTTTTTTGGAATACATTTTTTTATTTTGTTACAATGATTTTCCCTATGTACAGTAATTTTGATGACACTTGCATAATAATGATGGTAATGGTGTAATAGATTATTCACAGTTGTAATGGTTATGATGCCATAGTAATAAGTTGGGTAGGGAAAAGTATTTAGGATACTTTTAAAATGTATTTTTGTAAAAAATAAGGAAATTTATATCATTTAAATAAGGCAGTATTATATTCCTACACCTTAAGGGATGCACAAGAGAGATTCTCTGTAATAATGTGCGAGTGCCCAAAGAAGATCAGACACAGAAAAGCTAAATTTACATAATTGTAAAGGAAAAGTACTGTGTCTTTGCTTTTGTGGCTCTTATATCCCATAGTGCTGGTGTTTTACAGTCCTTCCATTGTCCATTACTGCAAACACGTCCAGATGAATTCAGCGTTTAATGTTAAAAATCTTATAACATGCCAGTTTGATTTGTAGCCCTTCATATCATGGAATGCTAATTAAAATAATATTTTTGCATATGTCATGCCTTTCATGTACATATGCAAATAGAGTCTATTGCCTTTCAGCTATTAGTAATTAACTTTATGAAGGACAGCTGTAATACATAATTAACAAAAATGTTTGCAAGCCCTTTTCACACTGAAAGTTGCAGCAGTAAAATTTTTGCTTATCGAGAAAACCATTTTAGTTTAAAGCTTCAGTCTGATATCTAAATTGTTTGAAGCAGTCACATGACATAATTAAATTGATGTTATGGTCTTATCAGCAGAAGAATAGTACTTGATAGGCTTCTATCTGTTTCATTACGTATGTCACCAAAATTAAAGTAAATTATCTGTGTTTGGTTTGGTAGAAACATGATGCCAGGTAGTATGTGTTTTGTTGCTGCTGTTGGTGCTTTGAAGAATGTCTTGCCAGTTTGAACAATATTCCTGCTGATAGTGTATTCGTGAACATGTGCTTCACGTTTTTCATCCTTTTTTTTCACAAGGCTATAAAATAACTAAGGCTATTAATTTGTTTCTGTGTGTATCTCTTTAAATAATTAATAATACAATGAAGTTTGACCAGGCATAAGCAGTGATTAAAGCATCTTATCTTGCTGTTTTTTTATGTTTCTCATGAAAAACAATGGAACTACCTGTATGAAGAAAGGTTGCAGGATGGGTCCATAAGGCTTAAATAAATTCAAAGGTGTAACTAAAACTGTATTACTTTATAACATCAAACAATGTTCTTCAGGTAAAATAGCCTGTATTATCAGTATAATGTGTGAAATGTTTTAATTTTCAGAGGGAAGCAGAAACAGGTTTTCCTTTCTTTGACCAGTGGTGTATGGTTGGGACTTGTAAGAGAAAAGCCAAGGGATTGCAAAATGGGGGAAATCTGTTGTTACAGAATGGACTCCCCAATCTAAGTCACATCCTAGCAGAGGAAGGATTTTTTTTTAGATCTGCCTTTAATGAAATGTGTTCAAGTGCATGCTCAAAAAAGAAAAAAAAATAAAATTATCTTCCTCATTTGCTCTTTGTTTGACAGGGTGGCGTTTGTGATGAAGAAGCATTTGAATACTCATTTGCTGGGCAAACATGGAGTTGGCACCCCTAAAGAAAGGTAAACTGCTTTAAAATTCTTTTCCATTGTATCTTATACAGTATGTGGAGATCTTTTCTAGAATATTTATCTTGCCCACAATGAAGCCATCTGGATTTTTTCCTCAACTCCAAGAGATCAGCATCTTTAAGTGCTCTTATGTTGTGTGGTGCTTATGACGTGTCTGTAGAAAGAAATTCCAAGTAAGAGGTGTGGAATTTGCAGCTTTTGAGGCTTTTTTTGATAGGTGATGTTATTTTCTTTAAACTTTCATAGTTGGAAATGTGCCTCTCAGTGCAAAATCAAATGTTTGGGGTTTTTTGGTTTTCTTTTCCTTTTTTGTTCTGTTCTTCCTGGCCTTGATGCTCATAGGTTTATAAAATTACTTTTGAAGAGGTCATAGCCATAGAGAAATCAAAAAGAAAGTTTCCTCAAGTGTTCTTGGGCAGGAAGGGAGATTTGGCATTTTCACTATTTTTAAAATGAATTAATTTATTTTTTCAATCTGTACACAGCTACTTACTCTCCAACTTTGTTTGCAAGCAGGTTATTTTTTTATATGGTTTAAAATATAACTGTGTTTTACAAACTCAATGGCACTGTGTTTGCAGATAAACAGATTTTGCTTGAGATTTATTTGGCACATTGTGGCTTAGCTATTGCTATTTCACTGAATCTTTGGGCCAACTAGAAAATTGATGTGTTTTGGGTGGCTAAAAGATCTCATATTCTCTTTCAGCCTGGGTAGATGGAGGTGTTCATTGCTGGATACTTGATACTGTTTCAAGTATTACTGCCTTGTAACTCATTCTTTGGGGGTAGGCTTTCATAAATAAAGTGTATTTTCTGGTTTTGATATGAAAAAAAGAGGAAAATAAGTTATAGGAGCTGTAGGAGAGCACAGCAAAGCTCTTTCTGAGCCATGTTCATTTCTTGTTAAAGACAGTGGAAATTGTGGTCAGTTAGACCCATTCCTCACAAGTTTGTCATGCTTTAATCATGGAGGGACCTAAGAGGAGGGTTTTTAATTAACACCCCATATATGTTTTAGTTTGACTTAGCACTGATTTAGGTAGTGCTTTTATTTTTAAGATTTCCTCTACAAAGGTCTTGACCAGAATTTCCCTACCATGTGATTATTCAAGAGTTTTGAGATATTCTATTTAATCTAAAATACACAGCGATGCATTGAAAAAACAGCTACAGTTTCATCAAAGCAGATATCATAATAAAGTTTATTTTGGTTATCTCTTGTCCAAGCACAACAATTAGAAAAAGTGTTTTGCTCTGGTGGCTTATTTTATAACTGGAAGTATTCAATACCAATATATTCTTTTACAAGGGGATACATACTGTACACTCACCATAAATAAAACATAGAGATAACTTTCATCACCCTAGTGAATATGTGCACAATGAAGGATACATACAATATATTTATCTTAGCCTGAGAGGCATATCTTTAGTGATGATCATCTTGAAATGAATTCCTAAACAAGCAGGATGCTATGAAGTAAATCAGTTGTTGCTGGCTTTTCTTTGAGTGTTTTGTTCGGAAGGTCTCTCAGCTCTGGCTGTTTTCCCCATTTCTTCCTGTATTCCTTCAGGGCTTTCTGGCTGGCTGGCCAGCACGGCACAAGGAGGAGGAGGAGGAGGGTGGCAGGTTTACAGGCTCTGGCTGCCCAAGGAGCAGAGGAGCCCTGCTGAGGCCTGCAGCCTCCCTGTCCTGCCTGCTGGCATGGCTGGCCAGGCTTTGCCTCCAGCACAGGCAGGTGGAATTGGAAATTACTTCATGCCCTCTTCTTTTGCAATTTCTTCATCTATCTTTGGCGTATTTCTTTTCCACAATACCTTTTCAGGTGGCACTTCAGCTTAATGTAGAGCAGCATCAAACAGTAGTGGCAGAGCTACAACAACAATATAAATTTCTAGTAGCAGTCCCTCACTGTGGATGGGGCATGTTTAAGCCACGTGAACTACTGCAGTAAATACCAAACCATTGTTGCTTTCCTTTCCACCTTTCCTCTTCTATTATGAGAAAGTTTGATGCCTGTTAATGGCTTTAGGAACCAAAGAAATCCTTCTTCTGCATGTTAAACCATCACTCTGGGCATAAACATATTACAAATTAAGTTACGTAGTTTTCTTACCTATGTAAAACATTAATGCCTTGATTATAATTTTGCAAGCTTGCTATTTTTTAATTTCTCTAGGACAATATAATCAGTTTATTCTTTATGTTTTGAATTTGATTCTGCCCTCTGATACATTGCATATTATAGCAAATACTAATAGAAGCTAGCTAAATAGGCTGTGACAATTAAATTAATAATGCATTTTATTTGCAAGTGTTTAGTCTTCATGGTTTGACTGATATATGCAAAGATGGTAATTTATTAAAAGTAAATTCATGTAATTGTACTACAGAATTTGATGGACCAAAAAAAGTTGTCAGCATGACTATCATCAAAAACAGAAAATTGAAAAGAAGTTCAAAAGGGTGCTTGAAAAAAACGGTTATAACCCATACATTCCAAGAAATTGAGGCCCTTTATACAAACTTCTTAGAATCCAATTGCTGGTGGTAAGCATAGAGATAGTTCTGAAAGGGAGAGGAAAAATACATTTACAATTCAGTAAGGAGTACTCAACTTATGCACCTTGCCCTCTGTAGCTTTCCATCACTATTGGATTTTTTTATGCACAAAAGGGAGGAGTTATGGAGGCTGAGGAGGTGTTTGCATGGGCAGATACAGAAAACGAGTGTAACTCATAATGAAATTGCTGCTGAAACATCTTTTGTTTGGGTTATTTACTTTTTTAAAAGACAGAATTGATTTAAAGGGAAAATACTGTGCAGTTGAAAATCACATAAGTTTTTAAAAAATAAACTTGTAGTAAAATGTCTGCACATTTCAGACACAAACCCCCCTACTGCCTAGTCCATTATGATCATTGCAATTTAATAGCTAACTCAAAAGTGGAATGTTTTAACAGAAAAAAAATTTCTCTAAGGTATATTTTCTTGTTATTGGAACTGTGATACTGATTTATTGTCAACTTGAATGTGTCTCAAAACTGGCATGTTATCTGCTAAGTCCAAGGCCAGTACATATTTGGTACTTCAGTGTCAGTAATCTTCATGGGACCTATAACTATATCTTATTGGCAGGATAAATCTTTGGCTACACCTTTATTGTGCCTAGTAGACATTGTGGTTGGGGACAAGGTGAGTGCATCGGTGATGTTAGTGGTGCCAAGTTCTAGTTTCTGTTACATCATTACTGTACTTGTAAATTGTGTCAAAACACAGAACAAAGAGATGTTTCACTATTAAGATTTACACATACGCACACATAAAAATATGAGCAAGAAAATAAAAATAAATTCACTAAGTCATTCATCAGTGAGAATAAATTCTGCCACTGTTAAGTACAACTCTGGATTTAGAATTTTTTAAATGAAAAATACACATAAATACTCTTTAAAGATTTTTTAGAGACACCATTAGTACTGTAAAATATACATTTTTTAGTTTATGATACTTTCTTAACTAGAGTTCTATCTACCTGTTTAAAGAATTCATTTACAAAGAAAAAGCCATAGAAAAGCCTTTATAGTTGCTTAATTACCTCATCTTCCTTATGAATTCTAAATTATGAGTTGCCTCTGAAATAACTTTACATATGAGTAATCCCATTGAATAAAATAGAATCATTCATATATGAATGAATAAAGTTACTAGTACCAAAATCAGTCACTGAATTGGAGTGTCTTTTATAAAACAATTCCTGTAAAGGTCATTAAAGTATATATTTAATTTTGGAAGGTTCTGGTATTTTTCATGTGCTTTAAGAATGGGATCATTGTTACAGTGCCAGCAACATCATATGAAGATCATATGATTTTGAAATTATCTTGATTGATTGAAAAAACTGTGTAGTGATTTCAACTTGAGAGCAAGAGCTGTAGGTAAATACCTACTACTGTGTAATAACAACCTAAATATATTTGAGATGCTTTGTCAAATAATTTTGGAATATAACATACTTCTAAAATTTGTGTATTTTTTGCACTTTGAAGTAAAAAGAGGAAGTCCCTAGGTTGCCAGTTGTTTCATGTGCTTGCATAAGCCCATCTAAATTTTTGAATATTAAATTCTACTAATATGTAAATATCATGAAATAGACAAGACTATAAGTATATCAGTGGAAGGGATTGTTGAAGTCTGAAAGAAAGGTAGCCAGGGAAAATGAACTCAGGGTTGATGTTCTGTATATTATTGAGAAAACTGTCTTGTAATCAGCTGCTGTGTCCCAGTATTTCCATTTTGAATGTAAAACTAGAAGTGTATCAAGTTAATCAGTACAACCCTCTTTTATTTAACTGAACTGTTAATTCTTCTCTTGAAAAATTTTTCTTTCTTTGAGTAGAGAAATTTGTGATGGTAACTATTTGTTACGCCTGTTTTGGGCAATGCTATCCCTGCAAAGTAAAAAGGTCCAGTTTGATGTTACAGGTAATTTTGGGTAAACAAGTGGCAAAAGTCACAAAGTGATGTGCCATACATCCATATGAAAGGAAGTTGTTCCAGTCATACATCCCAGCTTTCTGCTTCCACTGCATAAGTCAGCTGTGCGGGCCAAGAGGGTAAGGGTTAGTATGTAATCATTTTGTAATAAAATAACCTGCTCGTGTTCTGAAGGAATGAGTTCTGTATGTGGCTGTCTCACAGAAGGGTTTCCAGTTAGAAGCACTGGCAGTACACATGGATCCACTGGACAAGAGGCTACCTGGAATACCAGAGAGGTGGTTTGCTGAGTCTTGCCTGCTAGCTTTGTCATCACCTTTTACTGCTTCTTGCAAATGAGTTGGAGTTTTCAACTGAAACCCAACTACTAAGATTAACTGGATAGGAATTGAAAGCTTTATTTAATTGATTATTTCCTGCATTTTGCTTTAAAAGGGTCTTGGACAGTTGCATAATCATACTTTGGAAAAGTGCTAAGGCAAGAAATGTAGCTTTTTCTTGAAATAGTTACTGTTTGGAAGTTTGTGATGAGAGGATGTGTGTGTGTGAAGGACTCAAGCAGTGTTTGGGGAGCTGAAGTTTTGACTGAGATGCATGCTCAGCTTTCCATGTTTTGGAGGCTTATCAGACCTTTGGAAGCAGTATTTCTCTTTGGTGTTCAGCTCTTGTCTGGTGCTATACTATGTCAGAGTGTGGAACAGGTTCCATAGGTACAGGCTCCACAATCACTTGCTGCCTGAGTGTTTTTCTCTATCTGTGGCTGACCAAGGAACATAAGGAAGCCACCTGTGATTCCTTAGGTGCTGGAAGTAGAAGATGTGCTGAAAATTCACAGCTTTCCTCATGGCTTGTTGTCTGTACACGCATATGCATTTGCTTTACTACAAAGAAATGAAGACTAGGCAGACATTTATACTTTGGAAGACTGCTTTCAAAAAGACAAGTGATGACTTCAGCATCTTTTCTGAAAGAAAAATAACAAGTGAAGGACTGTCAAAGAATTAAGTTATTTTGCTACGACTCATTATTTGTTCTTCTTATCAAATCCTGGCAATATTAGAGTTTAGTTCAGAAGGAAGGACAAACTGAAGTAGGTTTATTTTAATTGCTAGGTATGTGAGATGTTTTGGAAATTTCTGTAGTCAGCAACAGTCTTCCTGTTGTGAAGGCTTAGCTGCTATGGTTAGGAAATAGAGGGAGAACCCAATGGGATTCATGCTGTTCACAGTGAGCACCTTTGGCTAATTTGAAGCATCATAACAAGATATAAATGATGATATCATATTCATAAACAATCAAGTACTGTCTAGAGCATAGGTTATTATTTCCATTAGCAAGAGTATGCTAACATTCTTGGTGAATCTGTGGAAGACAGTGTGGGTAGCTGCTGAAAGCACCAGCTTTATTTCACAATGGTTTGTTTCCCAGGAAAACACAGTTCCTTGTTGCATGCCATCAGCCAAAACGTTGTAAGCTGCAAACTGATCTCTCCTCTGATGCAGTCAGCTGAAAGTAAATTGTTCCAGTCGCGTGTCCCAGCTTGCTGCTTCCACTGTGTAAGGCAACTGTGTAGGTCAAGAGGGTAAGGACTAGGATGGCAATATATCTCTAGATCCCTTTTTACCTGCATGGGACTGGTAGCAAGGGACCTCTCCAGACAACTCTGCAGTCTGTGTTACACTTTGAGGGTGGTACGT
>NC_080430.1:96758683-96791183 GCF_028018845.1 Melospiza georgiana | reverse complement strand
TTGCTTTCTGAATATTATCCTCCTCCACCTCCCCTCCAACCACCCTGCTGAGGATCTGAGTGTGACAGTTTGATTAGATCATCAATCCTTACTGTTAACAGCACTTTTCCTGAACACCTGGGTTGCTAGGTCACATCTGAGTTTAGCTACCGTTGTTTTAGTGACCTAACGTGCATTCACCATAGCAATTTACATTTAGTCCTCAAATTAAAAGTTACTTTAGAACAACAGTTTGCTTTAAAATGATCTTTGTTCTCATGTGAAAGTTATGCTATATGATGTGATAAAACTATAAATGATGAAACAGATTTTTGTATTTGAGATGTGGTTACTTACTTTGATAGAGCTCTCAAATAAGTCTGTCTAACTGCTGTCTCAAAAGCAAAGCTCTGTTAGGAATACTTCTCCTACTTAATTGTCTGTCAGTGTAGAAGAATTCTACGTAGATTTATATTCCCCTATTTTGATTAAATGGTGTTATTCTATTCTAAGTTAAGAAATCACATTTGTCATATCCTTACAATAATTTTTGTAGTGTTTCTTCCCTAAAAATCTAATTTTAACTTGTCGGTACAGTCTGATTCCTGCTTTTCCTATTTTTAGGGAAAATATCAGCAAAGGTGAATACCTAGAGACAATTTCAGGGCAAATTGTTGAGCAGCAGACAGGAACATAAGCGTGCTATAAAATGTAGTCCTTTTCTGAATCTACAGTAATCCTTTGTTTTTCCTATGAACAGAAATGTAGGATATTCATAAAGTTATCAGAGGAAAATTCATGAAGCATTTAATTAAAAATCAGTTTAGACTTTTCCTTCTGGTTTTGAGTGATTAAAAAAAAGCACAAAACAGGACACTGTTATCAACAAGAGAATTCACTTTTAGCAGTACAAATGATGTAACAATAGTAGTTAGTGGAAATGCTTTGCTTCAAGCTTTCTCTCCTGTCAGTTGAAAACTGTTTCATATATATTCTTAAATCAAATGTAAAGCTTCCTGTAATCTATTTCAGTCTATAATCTATACCGTTGTTGCAGATCTATGAAATTAGACACCAAATGATTATTTCCATTAAATTGGTGAAATATGAAAGAGAGATCTGAAGGCAAAGTGTAGAATTGAAAGAGAAAAACATATCTTTAAGTATAAGTTTTATTATAGAGAGGTGTTCCACCCCCTCCTGTAGCACATACAGTGTGGAATTAAAATGCATTACATAAAACACATATACATTTTGGGGCATGATTCTGTGTCTAATTAAATCAGTAGAAAGTATTATTTTGATTGGGATCATTAATGAAGCATAATTTTGCTTGTTAAGCAAAACTCTAATTAGACACTATATTTTAAATATTATTTTGTATATATGCAACTGTTCAAGAACGTGTTTACTGTGTCCTCTGAAATATGTGAAGTGCCTACTTCTGTTAATCCATATTCAAAACATATGTTGTAGTAGCTTCTGAGAATTCATAATAATAAAATTAAAAACATGGATAAATCTATGCAAAACTAAAAATTCCACACCGTGCAGTGTACATTATTTTAAATGCCTCTTCACAGTAAAATTAATGGTAAAAAAGTATAAAGGATCTGGTGTACATAATCAGAGTGTAGAAAATGCTGCTCAGACTTCCATCAGAGTGAATAATATAGGGTCAATAGGATGTTTAAAGAAAAAGCTGCCATGAAAGGCATAAGAGAGTAACTCTTTCAAACAGCATGTCTTTATCATGATATTATGCAAATAGAAAATACTAGGGCTTGATGAAAGCACAGTTGTTATCTCCTTGAATTTTTTTGAAAGAAGTATAAGTTGTAGGATATGAGTAATGTGATATTACTTTATATATGTGTTTGTTTATTTATTATTATGGCTATGAAACTGTATTATTTTGACCATATGAATCCATGCAATCAGAAATATTTCAAAAAGAAACTTTTGGGGACAGCTTTTGCGTGCTTCATAGCTGTTCACTAAATGTTGGGGTTTTTTTTAATTTGAGGAAGTTTATTTACCACTGCTTTTTTTTGTTTTGTTTTTTTGTTTGATGTAATTTTTACTTCATTGCTTGTTGTTTTCTAGATCAGAGTAAAAATTGCTGCAGTTTGAAATTTGGCCATAATAATAATAATAATCAATGACTCTTGATGGTCACCCTTTGTGTGTCTTGCTTTGGATTACCAGATTATCAGTATATTCCCCATTGTTAATGGAGACTTTGTAGGTGAAGATTATTCTTTGGTTTACAACTTTCCTCTTACATATGATTATGTTGGCATGAATTCTGTTCCTGTTGGAACAAATCTTATGTTTACCTTAATGCCAAACAGTGCAACTTTTTATTTTCATGCATTCTATAAAGATTGGTAAGTGTACTGTTGGGTAAATAAAAAGAGTTTAATAGGTACTTACTGAATAAGAGAACATTCACACTAGGTGGAAGAACAGGACAGGCCAATAGACTAACTCCTGTTATATCATGATGTGCTTATTGTTGAGTAAAAGCCTGCACTTCTGACAGACTGACCTGGGGAGAGACAAGCATGTACAAATTTAGTCTTGATTGTACTGTATCTTTACTGAAAACATGTATTTATTCATAGCAATGTGTCTCGTGCAAATCACCAATCTGTAACAGCCAAGGCAAGGTGTTGGTAGTTTCCATGAAGGTGAAGCAAGGTACAGTCAGCACTTGTATCTCTTCCCATTGTTGGCATTGCCTGAATTCAAGGAAGTGAAATCTGCATTTTCTTCATTGCTCTCTTCAATAAGTGCAGGAATTATCTTACTTGTGCTAGTTATATCAGGTAAAGGCACACCTGCTTGGCTGTATGGACAGAGAAATCCTGTTGTGTGTAGAATAGAATGCATTTAGAACACAGAATTCTGTCCAGCATAGTTGCTAACTGGTCTCAAGCTAGAATGTGTTTTCAGTGTTCTTCTGTTTTGTAAAGAAGTAGCTCCTGGCCAACTTCACTTCTCTGCAGGCTTCACCTGTGGAAGGTGGTCTGCTCAGGGAGTACCTGCAGCAAAGGAGTGTGGATTCTGCTGTAGTTGTGTTTTCATCACCAGTGGCAGTCATCTTAGTGGCTTGGGCAGTTATTCCTTTTTTTGTGTTTCATTTTCTTTCCACTTAAGATGTGAGTGTAGTAACACTTCACAGGTGCTGATGAGAGCTTGAGAAGCATTGCAATTAGAACTATGATGATTTTTTTCTTTTATTGGAATGATGTGATAAAATTATTGTGGCTGTCATACTTTGAAAGAAAGGGACTTGATGTGCTTTTGAAATGCTAATCTGAAGGAATGCTGGGGGAGAGAAGCGAAGGTCTTTCTCCAAACAGGACTTCTGATGAAGCTAGAGACAGAAGCTCTAATGGATGTAACAGAAGTGTTAAGATCTAGATCTGGAGAGAGTCACCAAACAATTGCTAGGGAAGGGAAGTCCTTGCAAATGCTGCAGAGTCTTCCTTTTTTCCTTGATTTCTCTGTACCTGAGCAGAAAACAGAGCTTTATATGGAATCAATCCAGTAGACTCTTAGTTTTATTTTCAGGTTAGGTTCAGCTTCAGTCTGACAGCAGCTCTTTTGGTTTGTGTTTCACATAATTTCAGAGAATGCTCCGGATTCAATTCTGCTTTCTGTGAAAGCTTTTTGTGAAGACTCAGCCTTGGCAGAGTTCAGACCCATACAATATGGGCTGGCTATCAAAGGTTTTATTTTTCATTTGTGCTTGACTTAATTCTCTAGTTTAATTGTTGAGAAGTGTGAATCAGATGTCTAATGCAAATATTTTTTTAAATTTCATTGATGGTTTGCACTGGCTCTAATTAGTATTGTTTTCTATGATGAATTTTACACAGGCAGTCTTAAGAAATGCTGTAACCTCAATGGTGTACATCTCTATTGCTTTGTTAGTGTGCATAAGCAGGCTGCTCTAGGCAAACACAGAAAGGGGAATCCAGTGGAATGAGCAAGAGACTAAAGTTTGTATTGATGTGGGTCAGAGGAGACTGTTCCATGTCCCAAGAGCATGGGATTTAAAAAAGGAATATGGGGCATGGTTCATAAGAGGCAAGCCATGCAAATGGCTCATGTGTTTTCTTCCTTGTTCCTGCAATATTCTGACCTTCTATGAAAGAAGTTTTAAGGGAACATGATAAGCCTTTAACAGTAATGAAGATACTTCATTTTACAGTACCCTTTCAGGATGAATTTCAGTATAGTAACAAATCAGTATATGTAAAACAAATAAAAGTTAAACTACATTTGCATTTTTGATCACAATATAACTTACATATTGAAAAAGTTCTTTTTTACAGACAGTACCTTTAGAATATACTTTGTATTTTTTACTTTTAAGTCAAGTAATAAATGCCTTTGCTTGATGATATGCCTGTGTGTATATCTACATCTTGTCTCCCAGTTAGAGTGTTTAGTCACCAAAAAGAATTTGTCAATTTTTGTACAAGCCTATGATTCCCAATTACACATATGGAAAGATCGGTGATGATTTTTAACCTCTTAAGATCCCATTTTCCTTTCTAAATTCCATCTTTTCCTGGTCTAGTATGTTGGTCTGTCAGTCTCTGTAGCATTTGTCATGATTGTCTGTCAGCATCAAAGTCAGAGGAAGATATTCAGAAACACAAAAATGTTATTCTTTAAGTCTGTAGGTTTACTAAAAGGATTTTAGAAGAAGCACAAAATAGACAGCAGAGGGGGCCAGGCTCTCTACATCACCAACCCAGTTGCTGTCAATTTATTACAGTGATTTTGTTTTGTGGACAGAGGTTCTCTGGTTAGCCCATTTAGTTATTATAGTGTTATTTTGTTCCTGTTATTTTGCACTTACTGGGAAAAGCAGTGGAAATTCAGGGGACTTTTTTGAGTAGCTTCTGTGATTCCACTTTCTCATATACTTAAAGAAAAAAAAACCACAAAGAACATAATCATTAATTTTTCATGACTGCTTTTTTCCTGTAACACTAATGTGACCATGTCTTGAGAATGAAAAGAAATCTTTGTAAATATGAGGACTTGCTAATGCTGAATCAAACCATTTTCTGTATTGCTGGATACATTGCCTCGTCAACTGCTGTTCTTGCAAATAAAGAAATTATATATAATTTCTGTGTTAGCTCCAGAGATAACATTTATCAAAAAATACCTGTAAAATACTCTGATTTTCTGTTTGATTTTTTTCTGCAGGCATGCATGTACTAGTAATATATGTCATGAAGGATGTCTTTCTGCACCTTGGTGTCCCATTTGGTATACAGTTCTTATCTGTTCTACATTTGTTGGGTCAGTATTGTTCCTGACTTTGAGGATCGTTATTTTATCTTCCTGAGAAAGCACAGTGAAGAACATTGCTTTCGGCTGAAAGCTGGTGTAGTTCTTAGCCCCAGATGATTACTTGACTTGCTCATATAAGATTTGGAAGGACACTAGACTTGAAACAAGTGTTGCCACACACAACAACCAACTAACCAACCTCCTTCCCCCCCCCCCAAGAAAAATTGAGTTGGATATGGAATTCCATGAATGGGCTTGCTATATCTTCAGCAAATGACAGATACTTCAGGGTATAGTTTTGGTTTTTACTTTATATGCTTTCTTGTAGTTGACTTTATTCTTGCTTTTTTAAAATGAAAATAGATCAAATGCAGCAAAATCATCCATGTTATTTTTTTTAAGGTGATGTAAAAGGTCATTTAGATTGTCATTCAGGACAGAAAATGACATTCAGGAGGCAGAAATTCTTCAGATAGAAACTGAATTCTGTAGTTTGAGGTTAGTAAAAGCAAATGATAGTGGTATACATTTTTAATTACATATGTCTACTGTATCTTCAAAGTATTTTAAAAAACAGATATGGCATCAACATAGCTATAATGATATACTGCAGCTGTCCCTGGATTAATGCAGTGAAGATATGACCTCTTAGAAACTGCATGCTGTGCACACTTGCTGTAGTTGGCCTGTTTTCATCAGTGTGATTTTAAAAAGCCTAGGAAGAGGGACTGCACTTCTGATGAGGCATATACATTACCAAGAAGAGGGAAGGGAGATGACCAATGAAAGTCTAATTAATTTATTTAAAAGGATCTGACAGATCCTTTTAAACATCTGTCTTCTAGGTGCACCACTGTTCTTATCTCCTCAAGTGTAGAGAAGATAAGAACTGTTAGAGAGGTTTCTTCCACTTCATGTATACTGTGTAATTTCAGATTATTCCAGATTATAGAACCTTAATGTGATCTAATTCTTGTTCAACTAATATAATGTATTTCTTCTGTTTTGAAATGTTGCTTTAACTTTTTTTTTTTTTTTTAAAGTTATGAGAAAAGAAGTTGTTTTCTACTATAAGCATACCAGCAGAGTTCAGGTCATCATGCAAATGTAGGACAATGGCAGAATCGTTGTGACATGTGTACAGAGCAGTTTGATAAGGTCTCTCAGCTGGTACAATGAAGGGTTGCTTTCTTCTCTGTGTTAACACTGAAACATTAAACAGAATGGACACTGAATTTTGGTGCTTTGCTGATAAACAAGTTGAATGTATGCTTGTACAATGATGTATTGCTGTGTCCTTGTGTCTGTGAATGGACTTCTCACAGATTCAGAGGTAGGATTCTATATATAACCCGCTGTATATAGGGAGATTGTGAACAGTTTTACAAATATTCTTCTTTGGGCTACTGCTAGTGAAAAAAACAATAAAAATGCAATTCACATCAGCTGCTGAAAATCTCTGATGCATTTTCTCTAACATAGACAGCAACTTCCGAAAATATTTATGAGTCTGCTTTCTGATGAATGCTTGATATCATCCCTTAGGATATGATCTCTTTGTTGGATTAAAGGCACTAGTCCTTGCATTAAATGATGTTGGGTTTTTTCATCCTAATACTCTTTACATGTATCTCTTTTAGATGGTGCCGTCTATTACCCTGCTCAGCCTCCTTACGTTTATCTTCCCTATGAAACAGCTATTAGTTCACCAAACAAATTTTGAGATGATTTTCCTCCAACAGTTTGTAGGTTCTGAAAAATCCATTAATATCAAAACCAGATTCCCTTTGCCCTGTGTGTGTGTGTGTATGTATGTGTGTGGTATTTTTTGTGCTGACCTGAAGATTTCTTTTGCTACTGGACCTGTGTAGCTGCTTAGGGTGTTGTGTTCCCACTGCACTGTTTACTCCCATGTTGTCTGATCTATCAGTAATCTAATTCACAGATAGTATCAAAATTCATGATGTAATAGATCTTCCACATTACTTTGTAGGGGAAACTTATTAAAGATAAAACCTCATGTGGCAGTTGCTCTTTCAGCAGTTTAAGCTTTTGATTCTTGCTTTCCATCTTTAATGTGCACTGATTATGCCTTGACACCTCTCCTGCTACACATTCATTTTTCTGTGGTCTTTCTGACAGACTGACATGAAACTGGTTGCTTTTAGCTTTTGCCATTGCTTTCAAAGCAAATGCTCTGGACAGTACGCTTTCTTTCCTTTGTAGGTAAGCTTCTTTTGTTTCATTACATAGTAAACTTTTTTTACAGAAAATTTACCACAAACATTGTCTGATTACAAACTGTACTTCCTCAGGGCTTAGAATTCAGCCTGCCATGACCACTTGTCCCAGATATTCAAGTTCTGTTCTTTTGTAGATCTGTTGCGGATTATTTAATTATCAAGATTTTATTTTGAAGATAGACAGAATTAGAATGTAGTTTAAAGGCGAATTCAAATTATTATTCATTCTGCCTTCTTCGAAACATACATTTCTGACATAGGAGAATTTTGAAATTTTCATAGGTATCAAATATTTCAGCAGGAAAATAATTTAATATTTTGATTGTTGCTATTTTTGTTGGTCTCTTAAGTAGATCAGAAGCTTTAAATGTAGACTTTGATGATAGCTTTTTGCTAATCATGAATAAAATATTTCTAGAAGTCAATTATTTTTAAGGCCAGAACAAATACAAAGTACTTTAAATTGAGAGTTTTTTCAGAATAACTGATTATGTTACATAAACTAAGTAGAAGTTTAGATTTGTTAAGAAAGTATCTGTAGAATAAGGAATGAGTTTAGATGAAGACTCTTGGCTTGTCAAGTTTAACTTAGGTATTGTACCCTGGCATCTGAGTAAACAGAAGTTTGGGCATAGTAAATAAGCAGAAAATTGCTAAGGACTGTGTTCTATTCCTGGTGCCTCAGGCTAAGGATTATAGGTGACACTTGTGATGAACTGAACTTTGCAAAAATGTTTGTAATAATTGGTTCAGCTGTTTCCTAATATGAACATCTATCATAGCCTTTTAAGAGGTGAACCTGGAAAAAAAAATGCAAGTGATCATGTAGTTCCTTCTCCCAGTCATATTTTATATGCAAGCATAAGTATTGATTCCAAACACATTGCTACAATCAAAATATTCTTTGATACACGTCCATGTAACTTATTCCTGAAAGTATCTTTCAAGGTGACAGTTCTGCAACTTCCATGGTGCTTATTCTACCACTTACCTGCACATGCTGAAACACAATGCTTTGAAAAATTTAGGAAACTCAGATTTTTTGAGAACACATAGTTTTAGACATGAATTTGAAATTTGTCAGAGAAAAGGTAACTATCCCAGATTCCTATCAGAATGACTTCACTATCAATTTAAGAATTTATTGGAGTTGCATACATACCTCAATATATATTTCAGTTTCTATATTTGTAATAGCAATTTGTTTGAAGAATAGTATTGCTGGCTTAAGAGATTCTGGACAATATATTCCAGCTTCCATTTACCTTCTCTATATATGGTTTAGGCTTATTGATAAGGCAATGCTAATCAGAACAATCTGTAGTCCAGTCCCCTGGGTCCCTTGTTTTCATTGCTTGTCTGAGAGCTGCATAGCTAGAGCCACAGAGCTGACTGGCTGCATCACGGATGGGAGGTCAGTCTGCTCTGGAGAAATTTGGTATAGTCAGAGGAATGAGTCATTGAGCCAAACTGTGCTGTCCTCTCCCCTCCTGTCCCTGGCTGAGCTCTCCCTACTGTATTTCCCTGTGGTGCAATGACAGCATCACAACAATTTTGCCACTAGAATTTTATTCTAGAACTATGCTTCTTCCCCTTCTGCATTCCTCGTAGGAATTTCACACAAGGAGACGCAAGGAAGATATGCTATTGAAAGAAGTGGAGGAGTAAAAATAATGTTTTGCTTCATGAAATTCCTCATTTCTTGAGGAAATCTGTGTCAAAGAACAGCTGTATGGACCCCATTATCCTTGGTTGCTCTGTTGTGCTGCGAGAGGATTAGAGAAGGAGAATTAAATTTTTCTGGGGAAGCAACCAAAATCTGTAAATCAGGTATGACCAGCCACAGGACCAAGGGACACAAGGCCTATGACACATTATTCAGTGAGCCCAGATTGCAGGATTGCCACATTCACAAGAGTTGCAACTGGGAGATCCCCAAGGTTCTGACTCTGCAATTATGCGATGCTGGTGTTGATGCCTTAAGTTTTAGCTTTCATATTATCCAGATTCTGTACTGCATTGAACTTCATATAAAGTGTTAGCAAGTTCTCTTCACAGGGTAGTTAGACAAAACAATCCTTTTCCAGCCTTACAACTGAGGACACCATTGCAGCTTCAGGCCCAAAAGGTATAAACAACAGTGAATTGAGGAGAGCGAACTGAGGATGAGACTTCATAACCTGAAGCTCTGGACAATTAACTCCAACATGTAAATGGACCCTATACACTTATAAAAGTGTAAAAACGTGTGGTACATCTTGAATAGAGCCTCAGCCAAGCTCTTGTACTGCCCAAGGTGTATCCTTTGAAGGCCTTTTTAATAAATACCTACTTTATTCCTTTAACGCTGTCTAGCCTCTGTTCTAGGTGGCCTCTCAAGGCATAAGGGCGAAGCTCCCTCTCAGGGTGAATCAGTGGAGTCAGCCTTCATAACCATTGGCTTTGCTCTATCCAGTCTGCGTTAGCTGCAGTCCCTGTCCCAGGTCACAACAGACCAAGTTCCAGGATGGGAGCTGTGCTCCAATAGTCTTTGAGCTCCATGGAATTGAGGGGCAACAAGCTGCCACTGCCTGTGGTAGCTGGTCAGAAAGGCTGTAGAAGTTTCTAAGAAAGAGGGGTACAGATGCAGAGAACAGTTGATTTGGTATACATCCTCTCTTGCACACTTATTCTGCCACAACTGTCCTTGACCAAAATGAATGAACATTTTAGTGCATCATACAGTGCTGTCTTGCAGTCAGTTGCACTATTTCTTTCTATTGAGAGCATCAGTTCAGTTGAGGGGGCACTGTTTCTTTGCTGCACATAATTGATCCTGAATTTCCTTTGGCACCTCCAAGACAAATTCAGTCTCTAACAGCTGACTGGACATGAAGTGTGTGGGGGAGAGCTGTCCTTCTGGGACTTCATATGTTAGTACAGAGAAGTAATGAGATAGATACTGGAACAATAGTAGTAAGGGTAAAGAGCCATGAACAATAAACAAAGTAAGTCATACTAAGAAAACTTTTTCTAAAGATTTTCATGTTTTATGTAATGTAAACTTTTAAGAAGTAATTTAGTGCTATACGTCAAAAATTTGCTTTATATTGCTCCATGTGAAAGGTGTTGATTGCATTAAAGAGTAATTGTAGGGACAGTAAAAAAAGTGCTAAACCACTGACTTTAAGGAATATGGCAACTAGGTGCTTCTAGAATCTGCAGTACAAGTTAAATCTAACATATTTACTAGGGATGTAGGAGGAAGATTGAATGCTACATTAATTACATTCACAGATGGTCATAAAATTAGGATATAACAACAAATACAGAGAAGGTTATAATACAGAAGGACAGAAAGAGGTTGGAAATATGAGCAAGAGACAAAATTAGGTGCTCTAGAAATATGTAAATGAAAACATCTGAAACGATGCAAAATATGAATATTCAATGGTAGAAAAGTGTTGAAAAGGAGATGTTAAAAAAGGTAAACATGACAATGGAAACTGATTAGAAATGTAGTTTAAACAAGACAAGCATACAGGAGAGAAGGATTAAGGTTGTGTGGGCAGCCATTGCATGAATGCCCTGAGGACATGATTGTCTTTCCTTTGTCCTTGCAGAGCAAAGGCTGCTGTTTGCATTGAGCTGGCCCTTTAGGAAGGAACTTTGGGAATTTATACAAGGTGAATCATCTCAGCTAATTTCTGTATTTGAAGGATGGATCTAGAGCAGGTGGTATTTAATTTAATATCTTCTAGCTATAGTGGTTTGTGTTGACTCAGCTGAGTCTTGTCCATTTGTTTTGAGGGCCTAAGATCATTCCCTGTGACTAAAAGTATGTGTAGAAAAGAGGTACAGACTGTGGGACTGACTTTATCCAGTAAAAGGGTTGAACAGGAAAAGGTTTTTTATCTTTTAAAGACAGATAAAATGTGTGAGGAAATAGGCTTTCATCATGATGTGAGCACCACCAGAGTGGAGAGCTGAATGGGTGGGTATTCTTAAAACCCGCCTGGCTTCCAAGAGTTTTATACCAGAATGGTTCTTTTTACCTCTGAAAAGTATGGCAGATCTTGGCAGATCTTCAGGAATAAACAACTCAGTACAGAAGATACTGGTGAGCAGTACAGGGCGCCCTGAACCTTGAGAAAAGACAAAAGAACAATTCATGTGAAGCAGTTGTGCTTGCCTTTTAGCTAAATTAGGGTTTCATGCTTGGACTGAAGAGATTTTTGTAGTCTGTATCCTCAAATGAGAAGCTATCTGTTTGAAATGTATTTATGGGTTCTAAATTTAAATTACATTTTACCATTTAATGTAAAAATGTGGTGGATTTACCTTGCTTTTACCTGTAGGCAGGACTTAAAAGTGTTTTCATTCAGTCATTTTGTATCTAGTTCTGTGAGATCACGTTTGAATTCTTCCAAAAAATGAATAATGGTTGCTGTTTTATTATTTGATTATAAAATCAAACTCAGGCATGAATACAAAGTTCAGAGCTGGAGAATAACTTTTCTAGTCAAAAAGAACCCTTGTTGGTGGACAGATGGAAAATATCAATCATAACAACCTACAGAGACAAATGCCAATTTATTTGTCAGGTGCTCAATGACATGAGCACAGGCACTTTTTCAATAGCAGAACATAACTATTCCTGCTAATGCCAGTCAAAAAGCACTGCACTGGTGTGCCAGCCCATTCCAGAGGTGAGGCTGGCCCTAGCCTGTTGAGGCTTGTTGTTGAGAGGCAGAGAAGCTGGTGAATTTCCACTCACCCGTCTGATATTGACACATTGCCAAAAGGAAAAAAGAAAAAAAAACCCAAACTGGAAACATCTTCCTAGGAAAACGTTAGCAGTTTCTTTGTGTTTGTTTGGTTTTTGCTTGGTTTTTGTTTCTTTGTTTTGTTCTTGTGGGGGGTGGGGGGAGTAGGCAGGGATTTTTTTCAACTACACCAGAAAAATCATTAATGATTGTGGGGATCCTGGTTTTGTGCTTGCATGGATATCTCATTCATGACTGTGCAATCACTTTGGTCTCTTCCCCATCTGACTGAATTTTCAGTGCCTTAAAGGATATTTCTAAGTGGACTGGAAATTGACTGAGATGCTCAGCAATTCTCTTGACAAATTTCTTCAACTATTTAACTACTGGTGTATTGGCAAAGCAATTACATGGCTGTGAACTGAAACAGTCTTCATGTTACATGCTGACGTGTTTAGATCTCCAACAGCACACACAGTTTCACCTGTTTTCTTCATCAGTGCATTCAGTTCTGCAGTAACAGATACATAAAATGGATGTGTGGGATTGACAGTTCTTCCAGGTAGCAAATGTCTTCTGCTGCAGCTGGGACAGGAAAAATTACTGCAGTGGAAGACAAAGTAAGTCATCATCTCAGGGGGCACAGAGTAATGTTTACTGATTTAGTTTGTATATTATTTACAGCCAGAGAGTTTAAGGTGGATGAATTTATATAGCACTAATCATCCAAGTTTCCTTAGCTTAGTTTCTTAGCCTTCACGTGACTTCCTTAACTAGTTTTACTCATCTTTTTGAGATGTTGAAAACAAAAATGCTTCCATGCTGAAGTACAGTCTCACTGCATTACCTGGTTTTGATCCCTTGAATTTACACATCATCTAAGTTTGTTATAAAATATACACATTCTGGAAAACGCCTCTTAATTCCTGATATCAGTCTTACATTTTTTAGGCATAGTTCATTCTAAATGCATTTTTGCTGTTTTGGAAAGGTATGGGTCTATTAGAAGTAATAGGTGAATGGAGTGGGAAGAGGGCAGAAATTGCATTATTTCATTTATTAATGTTATTTAGTGAGAATCTGAACTTACAAGAATACAATTTGTTTTACTGAAATGGTGCATAAAGATGTAGCCTTATCATTTACTAAAATTACTAACTAGTTACATAGGTCATGGCTAGTCATTTAATTTTCCCTCATCAGTCTGCAGCAGCAGAACCCAAGGGAGACTGTGGCTGCTGCTGCTCTTTTAGGAAGTAAATCTTTTAAGAACCAGTTTATAGGACTTGCTGGATGTGTTCATTTTGGCTGGGGTGCTGCCCCTGGAAGTTTCCAGAAACTGCTTCTGAGAAGGACTTGCAGTTCATGACACTTCAGTAAACAGATACAGAATAACTTGTTCAAAGGGAATTGTTCTTCTGAACTCCAGTTTAAAGCTGCTATATACTTGATTCACCACTTTATTGCAATTATTCTCCCAAACTCTTTTGGCCAGTTTCTCAGTGATCTAGCTCCACCATAATTACCACAAGTTTAAGATTTGAACCTGGGGGGTTTTCCCTCGTATTTTCAGTAAAGGTGGTTTTGTTAGCCATTAAATGTTTAAATCTTTTTTATGAATCCATCATATACATTTTTTTAGTTAAGAGAGTAGACCATACTGACATTTTTGAATGCTATTTGCTGTTATATTTTCACCCAAGATGCAGACTCTGCAGTGTTTCTCCAAGTTGTATGTGTGAGAAACATTTGCATTGAGACCTAATGATTCTAGATCTCCAAGGTTACATAAATCTATGCACAATTGAGAAAGGCATGCCCTAAGAAGATGGTGAAACATTCTGAAGAATACTGTGTTGCCACTTGTTATTAATTTTTTCCAGCTATGTATCCTTCAAGAAGAGTTGAATGTCAGTAAGGCCTTCAGTCCTATTCCAGTAGATAAGGACATATCATGTCTCTTGCAGGCAGCGTCAGACAGCAATATTTACATCTTTGGTTAGGCTGCAGCTTAAGACACAGAAGTGCATAGGGATTATGCATATTTGAGTGAAAAATGACCACTTTATTAGGTGTTAGCTGTGTATATGTGATCAATCTTTGTGTTAATTTTCATATGAATTAATTTGAGACAATTATAAACAGATGCCGTGCTAGGACTGAGCTTTTTGGCGTAGGATTCAAGTTCAAATTCTTACCAGAACAACAGCCTACCTTGAGGAAGAAGAACTAATGGACTGAGGAGCTCTCACATGTTCGCTCCTACCAAAATGTTTGTGTTCTGGAAACTCCCTAAACATCAAAAAGCACCTGAGCTCACAACACTCTTTGTTTGCCTCTCCTGCTGTGCTGCTCAGGCCAAGGGGACAACCAGCTACTGTGAGGCACTTCCTTACTTGTGATTGTGTCTTAAATCAAGTGGTTTCTCTAGAAGTATATTTCTGCCACCACTGGGAGATGACTGACCTTTCCCCCTCCCCTGTTATTTGTGTTCATTAAATGGAGCCATGAGTACTCCTTCTCAGTAGTGTGTTGGAAATTTTTGAGTATTTGAGTGATTCCTGCATGTGAAAACACTATGAAATCATAATAGTGAGAGCTTTCTTGGACCACAGTGCTTGTTAGCAGAATATTGACCTATTTGGACAGGCTCTCTGGGAAAATTCCTGTTGTATTGCTTCTGAGCTCTCAGTTCATGTTGATACAGTTGAATACGATTAACATAAATTTCCTATTAAGCCATATCTGTGTTAAGGTGAAATTCAAAGAAATCTGCAAATGTGGTTTGTTACAAGACATTAAAATAATATCTTAAATTTCAGAAATTAATTTTGTGCTCAAGAAATTAGCTTCTTCCAGAGCTGTTTTTAATAGGTTTTTCCCTGCCATGTTCCTGTACTTCCAGGCACTCTTAAGCATTGTGCTGCAATATTGTTATTGCTGAAGCTTCTCATGATCAGAGTGTGGTGTTATAATCATAACTTATTTGCTGGATGTAAATGGATGGTAGCTGAAACGAAATTTCTTTTCACCTGTATAATCAAAAAATATTATTTGGATTCCTAGAGTTGAAAGGAGGCAAGCTGAAACTTCATCTTTGAAGAGAAAATTTCAGAGGCACTTTGTCACTGTCATGTCGTGGTGCAGACATCTGTCAGACTCTATTACAAATCCAACTTTCTTATTCGATGAGTTACTCAATTTGCAAATTGAGACCTCTCTGCTTTGTTAAAAATTATCACTGCTCATCCGAAAACCCTAAGTGTTTAAAAGTATAAGATGACAGCTTGAACGCTTAGGGATGTGGACTCTCCTTATAAGGACAAATTACCTTTCTGGATGTCACATTTAAATGTTTGGCTGCCTATCATCTACAGGGAATTTAGCATGATAAATCTTTTTAGATCTTTGAGAGCTGAGGAATTGTAAGTGAAGTGCACGAAAGGTGTTTGAGGTTCAGGTTTTTTGTGTGCATCTTTTACAGAGTAGGCTTCAGTCGTCTCTGATTGCAAGTACACTTACTGGAAGATACTGCTTCAGGTCATCTCCTTTATTCAAAGATTTGAAGCTGTTGTCTTCCTTTTGTATCTAAATAAGGATTTTTTTTTGTTTTTACTAAATATATGTATTAGGCTATTTTCTAGCATGAACCAGAGTGGATGAACCTAAAGATGAAAAGGTTAATTTTATAGTTGTGTGACAAGCATACAAAGGTATAATTGTGGGGTGGATCTGGCCCATCATTTCAGTATGCCATTTTGTAATTTCATTGTCAATCCCAGTAATATTTGCTATTCATTGGGGAATGAAGATATATGTGGCTTTTATTATTTACATTAAAAACGGATGTTGATATGGATTCTCCTGTGGCAACAAAAAATATTCTCATTCTCATTTCTTAGATTTATGCGTATTTTGGCCTTGCTGTTGCATTTTTGTTGAGATAAATAATAAGTTTTAGTAGTATTGATGTAATTCTTGGTGAATATATCCCATTAGCTAGGTGCCATTCATCTGTGGGCATTCTGATTCCATGCAGTTTATTATCCACATTTTATTTAGGAAGTAGGTTATTCTCTGAAGAAAACAGCTTTGCTCTCCTGTCATATACCACCAAAAAATTCTATAACCTGTTGAGGGTTTTTAAAGGCACATCTTCAATTTTGCTTACTGCTATCCTTTTTAGCCTAGCTTCAAAACGGAATATTTTTTTCAAGCCTAATTATTGTCTTCAGCTCTGGGCCAGCTGTGGTCCCTTCCTTCATGGTTTGAATACAGATGGAAAGGAAGCTGCTTTCACAGGCCTGAAATATCCTTAGGTTTGGCTGTTATAGAAAAGAACACAATAGGTTGCTTCATTCTTTGAAGATCTCAGAGGTGCAACAGCTTTATACTTTCAGTACCAGGGATGCTTCTTAGTCTTCTACCAAAGTAATTTGTCTAGGGGTTGAGAAAAGGTGAGAATGACTTGGTTGATTGGTCATTTGGTTTTTTTTAACCTCTGGTCTGTTGCAGCCAATATCTACTGGCCATAACACAGTGAGCTATTTCACAGTTACCTGTAGAAAAACAAGATATTCTGGATCATGGAATTTGCATGAAGTCTTTCATTCTAAGCAAAAATCTTCTGCAAGCTTGGAGAGGAGCTTACCTGCGCCTCCTATTGCAAGGGCTTGCTGAGGCTGTTGTGCTGAGTGAAGCCCCATTGAGATGTGTGACAGATCTTGAGGCAAGCACTGATGGGTACTACTGCACACACCACAGCTGCTCCATAGCCTCTCCACACGGGCACCAAGCCTGGGGGAGTTTCAGAAGCACTCCTGTGTGTGATCCTGTGCCCAGCCTGAGAAACAGTGTCTCAGATGGCATCAGCCCAGGCCTGTGACCAAGGTCCTAAGGTGAAGGGAGTTTCCCTTCTCAAGTCCTGTCCCTTCTGTGGTTTTCTGGGAGGATCCCTGGCAGGTTCTGGAAATAGTCGGTGCTAGAAAGTGGAGCACATAAGAGTTTTGCAGCAAAATCCCAAGAGCCTGTGACTGGAAAAAACTTCTGTGGTGGAGGAGCATATCTCAGCACAAGTCAGGTGGGAGACTGCCTGCACGTGGGCGTTCAGGCCTGTCAAAAGGAAGCCTTCTTCTGCTGAAGGGCTTAGGTCTTCCCAGGCAAGCCTGCTTCCAAATCTCTTGGCACTGTCACCTTTGACAAAGCAATGAATGTCACTTCATTGCTCTGCTTACAGTATGTGAGCAAATCAAGCAATTTAGTAGCACTGAAAAGGAAACCAGAACAGGTTACTTTTGTTGATCATGTTAACTCCTTAAGAAAATCAGTACTGAAGAATTAAAGAGTGAGAGGAATGAAGTGGCATTCCCAATACATTGAGTCCCAGTAATGTGAAGAGCATGTCACACCAGCTATAATTGCTTTTGTTTTGACAATACTGTCTGAAAAACAGGAGACTCAACTATGATGCTTTTCTTTACTGGAGCTGCAGCTCAAGAATCTGAAGGTTATCACAGTACAGAAACAATGTCCATCTGTCCTCCCTAAGTTACAATCTTTACAGATTTGGCTGCATACTACTCAATATGTGACTTTTCTTAGGTTCAACAGCATGAGTGACAGAACTGAGACTAAGCCTAGTTTCCTGACTGTCCTTTTAGTGCTCAATCCATTGAGATACCCTCCTTCCCTGCAAATGATTTCTATGTGTAATAATGCTTTCCCTTGCCTATATTACCTAGGAAATAAACCCACCCAAATATTGCAGGAGTGGCCAAGGCTCTGTCCGCTCTCCCACTGCTTGGAAATGCAAGCAAATATTAAAATGCGTTTCCAAAAAACAGTGGGTTTGGAATTACATTGTACCAATGTCACTGTCTTGTGACCTAGGCAGCTTGGTGAGTTTTTGGTGCTGTGGAAGAATTAGAAGCATAAAAGACTGAAAATTCTAAAATACAGGTGCCTAAGGGTGCTACATATTAGTTTATTCTGGAAAATCATGGGGTAGGTGTTTGAAAGGTAGAAAGCTATGACTTAAAATGAGGAGCAAAAGAAGTGCTAAGCATGAAGGAGAGTGATGGAGGAGAAGATACACAAAAGGGAAAAAAAGGGGAAACAAGTGCAAGGAGAAGGGCAGGAAAACCAATTGATCCAGTGTAGCATCAGGCTATTAAGGAAGGAGGACAGTAGGTAACTGGAGACCAGTGACCAAAGGAAGTACAAATATTATTTACTCCAGTCATCATAATTTTCACTTTTGAAACCCAAAATTGCCTTTCAAGACTATTTTTCTCACATAGACAGAAGGGAAATTTCAGCTCTTTTGCAGAGATAACATGCATATGTGTAACTTCTTTTCAAAATGCAGTTGATCTTTGATGCTACAAACAAAAGCATATGGATGTTGTTTAGTTTTCATATATTTCTACACATATGCCATGGATTTCTAAATAACTTTTCTATTGTCCAAACAAACTAGATTAGGTGGATAAGCTATCTTCTTCAGAATTATAACATGAAAATTCTGTTTTGGCAAAAATGTAATATCCAAAGTTAAATGCTTTTAATTTCACAATTTTCCTGGGTTCTGTGTCTTGTGACTTACAAAATAACATGCATTTGGTTTGTTTGGTTTCACTGAATGTGTGCAGTATTGAAATTATTGCTTTAAAATGTCTGGTTTTCCTCCTAAAATGCTCTACTAGCTTATTTCAGGGAAAATATACAAACCTCTTTTTTAAAAGAAATAGATTTGATTTAAGTGTCTGTGATTTTTTTAACATATACAGTTGAGTCAGCTGTGTGGAGTATCATGGGCTTCAGTGGTTACACTAGTCTGAGGGGGGAAAATGATATCACAAGAATGGAAACAAATGTGTTCTCTCACTCTGATCATGAAGCTTTTAATTCCACACTTGGGGAAACAGCAGGATTTACTGGGGTCAGTTGTACTCCACTGGGATATGTATTATTAAAGTGTGTATATATGTGCATGTAAGTGTTGCAGGGAAGAGTAGAAGGTCAGAACATACTTTGCAGTTTTATTACATTGCATTAGATTTACCTTTTAAAACTTATTTCTTTTCAAAATTAGACATAAAACATCCCCTAACCCCAGCCCCCCCAAGCACATGTGTTTTCTTGATAAATATTTAAATATTTGCATTTACCCTTTATGTGCAGTATATATGCTTATGATGAGCAGGAATAGGAAAATAACCATGCAGGTTTTTTTCATTTTAAAGTTACTTTTACTGCTTTTCTCCTGTTGGACCTTGTGTACTTTAATTTTTAGAATCAGTTTAGGAACTCATTTTTGTGACACTTCTCAGAGAACTTATCCTAAGGTGCCTATATGTTTATTTGTGTGTGTCATGTGACCTGGATATACTTTCCTAATTTCTTCTATTGCATCCCTGACAATGGCTGGAAGCTGTGCCTGTTGTGCTGTTGGGATGCTGTGGGTTCAGAGTTGCAGCAGGGTTACCTTGCAATGTCTGGGGCAGAAGGGGGCTCCCAGGACCTACTGCTCAGGTTTGGAGTGGGAGAGGAGGGGGAAAATGTTGGTGCAAAAGCCCTTCTGGGGTGCACTGGGCCCCAGCCTGCCCTATGTCTGCTGTGGAATCAGCAAAACACAGAAATTACTTGAAAACAACTTTCGTACGGTCACATTCTCCTCTTATCTTGTGCTTTGTTCTTGAGGGTGATTGCAAAAGGGAGATCTTGTGTGTGCTGAAATTCAGAGGCTGTTAAAATTTTTCAATACTTAGAATCACGTCTTTGAATGTAAAGCTGTATGCTCCCAGCTCACAAAAATGTGAGACTGCTCTCAAACTTCATGCTTTCACCTTCACTAGTACATTAGAAAATGTAGTATGATGCATCCGCTGCAGTTATATTTAAATTTCCTTTCTGTTTTTATTTAGATTAATACGAGAAGAACATAATAATTTTAATGTACATATTAATTAGGGCCAGACAAAGTTGGAAGAAATTGTAATATCTACTAGATATAAAAATGGCAGAAGGATCCATCTGCTCTGTCCATATCCTATGTTCTTCATTCTGCCTGCAGGATTTGAGCCACTAAAGGAAATTATAACGAAATATTTTTTTTTAAATTTTAAGGTTTTTTCCTACTTCCTGAACAATTTACACTGATTGGATTGCAGCCTGAAATTTCCATTTTAGCTGCTGTTGCTTTGAGTAAAACAATTACTTTTTATTAAAAATGTCAATTCAAATGATTATTTAAATCTGGGCTTAACAAAAAAAAAAAAAAAAAAAAAAAGAACACTCGTTGCTTCTTGGTGTTGTTTTGCATGGGATTCTGTGCTATGGTAACTGGCCATAATTTTATTGAATTGATTTAATTGGTATTAATGAAAATTACATGTGTGTGTAAAGGGAGGATACAATTCCTTTAGGGCCTTAAATTGTCCTGAAGCACATGTGCAATTTCCATTACTCTTGATGAGAGTTGCATTTTTCTCAGCAGTGAGAATGAATTCTTTGGGACCAGATTGTGGATGACCTTTGTGGAAGTGGTAGCATAACACATTTTTGGCATGAGCGTTTGCAGTGCTCCAAATGGGGGCAGAGTCATGACCCAGGGAACAGGCAGGGCAGCACCCCAGTTCCTTCTCCCCTTCAGCCAGCTCTGCACCAGCAGCTTGCAGAGCTGGCTGCCTTTCTTTAACTTCTCTGTTTCCCATTCCTGAGCTTTTGAAAGGATTTTAGGAACTTTAACCTGAAGGAAAACCCTGGCTAGGCTCCTAATCCTTTAGAAACTACTGGTGAACTCCTCATGCATATGAGACTGCAATTCCAGAATGAGTTATTTTCATTTTTAAAACATTTTCCTAATATTATAACCATGTTGGCAGTTACAATGAATTGTAACAGCAAACTTACAGAAACAATTAACGTGGTGTATGGACCTTGGGATAAAGATAATGCAGCTCTTTGTGCCCTTCCTCTGTGCCCATCATCAAATTCACGTTACCTAACATCCTTCTAGGTGTAGATCATTATAGATACTTTTATGAAACTGATATCACTACACTGCAGTGTTAATTTAGTCTGAGTAACTAGTCCAGTTGCAGTAAATAGTCCATTATTTTTCTTTTAGTCTTCATTACAGAGATACTTAACTTGCCTTGGTCACAGGCATGAAATAAAATGGGAGATTTTAGCTTCTTTTACCAGAAATGGCAAAAGGGGAAACTCTACATGATTGAAGAAACTAATGTAATCCATTATTATGACAATTCCTGTGAGTTTCATTTGTGAAATCAGTGTTTTGATTTGACCTTTAGATAGTGTCCTATTGTTAAAAAAAAAAAGTTATAAAGTTTATATAAAGTCTGATAAACATGATAATAAAGGGGGAAGGGGTTTTTTATAGTTTCTTTCATTGACCATAATTTCTTTGTTTTGGCAGCATATATTCTGTGCTGATGGATCTAAGCATAATCACAAAGGCTGCATTTCTAACTCTTCCTGCTAATTTCACTGTTTGTGGAAATATATTCCTTGCTGCAGTAATATGCATGCTGAAGTATCAGTATGTAGTGACAATGGAATGAGTTGAGGGATTTACTGATTTAGTCTGAAATACTTTTTTTCAGTAGTGTTTATGCAATAGAAGTTAGTATAGCATTAGAATTTCAGTCAGTCCAACCATTGGCAGTGATTTATAACCAGAGTTTTAAATGAAATTGGGAATTAGGGGAGAAACATTATTTTCTAGTCATGTCAAGCAGCTGTGTTGTGAACTAGGGGTATTTCTTCTTGACTTACACCCAATCTGTGTGATCAGGAACTCCAGTCTAAAAGAGCTTATAATTTTAGCAGTAATTACCATTTAAATTCCAGTCCTACCAGTTAAAATGATGGGAGGAAAATGGAAGATAAACAGATGTTCTGACAGTGTAGAGCCTAACAGATCCTCAGACCCCATGGAAGGTGCCAGAAGTTCTTCCCAAAGGGCATTCAAGAGTGGCATCTTTTCTGGTATGTTTTTTATACTGAGGTGCTGTATTAAAGTATTTGCCTGTCTCATCAGTAAGCGACGGGGGCATTCCTTTGCTGTTAGTGCAGCATGAGTACCACTTATTTCAACTTCTCTTTCCTACCACTCTGCTGTGAGCTGAGGAACTTCACTGGAGAGCAGCTGTGCTACACCTCTTCCTCACCATCAGCATTGCTTCTGCTGTGGTGATGGAGCTGCCTGGGCACAGAGCAGCAGAGCAGCCACCTTGCACCAGTGTTGATGCCCATCTGAGTCCCTGCTCATCCCTACTGCATCTGCTCCCTGTGCCTGCCAGGAGCAAGGCATGAACAGAGAATGGCTCCATTCTTACGCTCCTCACGGGAGTTTGGATAGAAATAGTAATTTCTGTACCAATATAAAACAGAAAAGGAGATCAGCAGCCAAATGGCCTAAACTATGGACAGATATTCAGCATAAGTGTGACAGAAAGAATGATTTAAGGAATTACAGCAATGTTATCAATATATAGGGTGGGCTTACCAAAGGCAGATCTTGCTCATCTACCTTGATATCTGTTTGTGGAAGGCTTGTTTGATACCTCTTTCTCTTGACAAAGAACATTTTTATGGTGTTTATTAAATAAACACCAAACAAAGTTCCACTTGACAATTGGTTCAGTTAGAGGTTAATACAACAAGTCTGAAACGGCAAGGCTTTAGTTAAAGGGATAATAAGAAAAGGTTATCATTAAAAGGCAGTGTGGAGGCAAAAAGTGGAGGTGAAATTCTGCAAAGAATGATTTTAGTACCAATTTAACTTTTTTTTTCCAGTATATTCCAAACTACTCCTTTGCAGTTTGTTGGTAGCATGACTTATAGGGATATTGTAAAATACAAAACAGGTTATCAGGCAGTAAAAGCTGGATGTCTTTTACAATAGCAGTATAGCAGAATAGCAGTAGTGGGATGAGATCTAATAGGAGCAGCAAGATCATGCAAATAGTGATTAGTAGTACTTTCACTATAATGTCAAAGGCTTATTCATTGGAAATGAATATAAAGTTATATGATTTATCTGGTCAGCAGACTAAAAGCTTCATGTGATCTTCAGGTATAAGAAAATGACTAATTGCAGAATTAGGGTGAACTAACAAAAGTACCTGCAGCAAAGGGAACAGTGGAACTATTCATAGCATTGAAATTTGGCTGAGTGAGACATGTGTCCTTATAGAATAATATCTGCAGTTCTGGGTGAAGCAGAAGATGTGAACATGGGTCTTCTAAGAGAAAAGGTAATGGTAATACAACTGAAAATGAAGATTGCCTGTTTTCATGTTACTCTTGGAATATGGGTAAGCTGGGGGGGAAAAATAAGTGGCCATGAAGAAAGACATTGAAAATGAAAGATTTCTAGGTATTTAGAAGAGTGAGACTTTGGAACAGCCTAGAAGCAGTGGAAACAAAGCATGAATTTCCGAAGTGGATAGTGCAATGCATGTGACAGAACTTGACACAAGAAAATCCTTGGCCATTTTGCTGCAGACATTGCCAGATGCCCCATAGTGTTTGCAATGAGAATGAAGTGCCCACTAAGAATTCCAAGCATGTTCATTTGGGTGACCCAAAGATGTTTCCTGTTGTTTCTTCAGCAAAATATAATTCTGCTCTTTGGGGTTTGTGGAGAGAAAGGATTGGTGTCTTAGAAAGCAAGTGGGTCTAAAAACATTCATCAAAAGTAGTTCAGGAAAACAAGTTACATGACATTGAACCAGGGGAATTACCCTCTTGAAGTCATGGAATAGAAAGTAAATTAAGATTGACAGCAAGAGGCAGTACTTACTGATACCAGTATTCAAAATTAAAAAAAATATCCGGACAGGTGAGCTTAACTTAGTAAAATTATGCAAGCTGCTTATCAGACAAATTTATAGGCACTGTGTATAATGGAAATTAAAACCAGTGAATGGAGAATGAATCTGATTATACTAAATTTGTAGATTTTGCAGTCATGAGTGGGTGAAGAAACAATATGAAGTGACCCAGATAAAAGAGAAAATATGCACAGGGTGGAAGATGAGGTTTTCTTAAGAAAACGTGAATTGATGGCCATATAAAAAAGTTGCCTGGAATATGGGTATTGGAAATATTCAGTGTTCAAGAGACTCATGAAACGGCATAACATCAAAATGGTTTTTTGCTAACGTTTGTGGTTGCCATATAGTTGACAAAAGTCAAAGTATAACTCAGCTTTTGATGCATCCAGATATGTACTAAGCACAATTTACTGAGAAAGCATTGTTGAAACCTCTCTTCCTACTTTAGTTAATATCTGGGTAATTGTGTTCAGTAGAGACAGTTATTACTGCAATGTGTTTGATAAACAGAAGAGAAATACTTGTTTCAATATGGACAGTTGGAAGAGTGTCAACTGACACAACTAACAGCTCAGAAGCATTTGAAAATAGGGTACTTGAATAAGGGTGAGAATATGTCAATTTCCAATAAAATAGAGGAGAATTAAGGAAAATTAGAACTGAATGTAAGAGTTCAGTATTTGTTTTTGTTAATAGTCAATTTAATGAATGTGTGGGGACAAGAAGAAGAATACTTCACTAAAGTCTACAAAATACTTTCTCTTGTGCCCTTCTTTTTTCATTAATTCAAAAATTTCAGAAAAACTTTTCTTTGTGTACTGAAATTTTTCAGGCTTGGTTTCTGCTAGCAGTTTGACTGAAATAACTTCAACCACTTATGAGTTAAAAGAGAAAGAATAATAATGTTCCTATTGCAGAGTGAGTCATGCATCCTCTTTGATCAGGACTTTGGTTTGTTGGGTTTTTTCCTTTTCAAAAGCATTCTGATCTGTGGCTTTTAATGTATTAACTTAGCCCATAGAAGACCAAAATTGGCAGATGGAAAAATCTGTTAAGTCCATTCAAAAATCACTTCAGGACAGGTTTGTTGTTCTCTACAAGGAAGTCTATTACTACTTAACAACTTGCCCAATTCTAACTCTGAACTATAGCACAATGCAAATTTTTTTCACCGGCACTTTCTGACCAGAGCTGGCATTGCAGCTGTATTACAACATCTGCTTATTGCATTGTTTTAAAATGTTGTCTATGATTTTGTTATCAGGCAACAGAATAAGATGGCCATGCTTAAAAAGAGGAGAGAGCAGAATATCGTGTGACAGCCCTCATAAATTTTATTATTACCTTGTGCAATACATACATTTGCTGAGACTATTTTTAATTTTGCTTTGCGTTTTCATTCTATGTCATTGCACATTTTATTATAAGGATAATGAATTCCCCATGAGAATAAGAATGCTGCTCTGATTATAAGTTACTTGGTTAAACTGTTTCACCAGAAAAAGAATGAAAAAGCTTGATGTTGTGATTTGAACAGTGCCCCAAACCTGTACTTAGCTTCCGTCTTTTCTTTGGATGCCACACATCCTCTCCATAACATCAGTGATTTGTGGTTGCTTTCTGCACTTCACTTTTATGGTCTGGGAGGAATATCTGGATATACCAAGCAAGATGAAGACTGGGCTAGGACTGACCGAAGGAACATAGTTCATGTATTATCACACTGAGTCCCTGTGTATGCGTTGCTGAACTTCCTCTTGGGAGAAGATGTTCAAAAAAGGCTTGTACCTTCTTGAGTTGTCCTTGCGTGTTGTGTATGGCCTGCAAACAGTGTGGACTCTCTGGGTCATGAGTCTCCACTGAGATGTATCTCTGTTGCAGTCAGAAGAAATTGATATGTTTTGCTGTTCTTTAGCATCATTTCCACATTAATTCTCAGACCTTTAAATGCTATTGTGTATGACATCCATAATGCCTGATAGCATTACTGTCTTTCATTTTGGGAACCCATCCCTGCCTAGTTTTTGTTTAATTCTTGGAGAAGTTTTGGGGGAGCTATTTTTTCAAGCAGATAAACTGGTCTGTGGGTGTTAGAGCAGAGTGAGCTGAATAGCTGTCGATACGAGAAATGATTGCTGTGCTCAGAGCCGTGGGGGCTGGCCAGTGCCTGACAATCCCTCAAGAGCTGAAAGAAAGTAGAAAAACTAGAAAGGAACAAAGCATGTATGCCCAAGGACGCACGTGTGGGCAAACAGCAGTGCTTTTTTGGAGAGATTTGCAACATTTCCTTCCCATACTTAGGAAGAACCTTCCATAGGGGAGCATGAAGCTTTCCTGTGGAAGCATTTTGCAGTGCAGCATTTATTAACTTTGCCTGCCAGCTCTTAAGTTATTTTGACAAAAGCTTTATTACAGTTTAAAAATAAGCCTGTACATAATGGTCCAAAACTTGTTCCCCGTTACATGAGTTATTATTTATTCCCTTGACTTCAATCAGCAAACGAAAGCAAAATGTACTCCTTAATCTTGAAAAAGAAGCAGTGTTAATAGCAAGAATTATTTTGTTTGGTAAGGATGGTACAGCCAGATTTTAAATTGTATTGGTTGTTCTCTAGAACATGTTCTATATGACATTAGTTTGAAAGAAATTGTATCACTGCCAGCACTTTGAAAGACCAACAGGAAACAGCTCCTGCAATGAGGCTCTTGTATATTCATCAGCTGCTGTATATTACATACTCCAAATTGCATGAAAAAATGGGGATCTCTGATAACACACATTTTGAAGAGGGATTTACATTTAATAAATGTTTACAAGTATTTTCATAAACTCAGCTTATGACAGTGTTGGCTTCATGTGATTGATTACTCAAATGTTGCCTTTCCTCAAATATAGATTGTGCAGTTGTCTCTAGGAGTTATTTATATTTCCTAGTATTTATGATCTGCAAGGCAGCTTAGTTATTAACATTAGTTATAGCTATTTCTGTAGATATTTATCTGAACCACAAGTTTTTGACACATTTCTTTTTCTTTAACAAGCAAAGCATATCTACAGCTATAAAAACGTTCTCTGATACAGAAAAATATATGTACAATACACCTATTACCTAGAAATACTCTAGTGAGGGTATAGTTTTGGTTTCCAGTAGAGAAAAGTGTAATATGCAAACAAAATGCCACTGTAGTGACATTGAAGAAAATTTAATTTTATTTCCTTTTCCTCTGATTAGAGACTTATTTTGTTACAGATAGTCTTCACCCTTCTCCATCCCTCACTGTCTTATTTGGGGTGGCAGAGTATTGACAAGCATATTACTGAAAATAATTTAGTCTGAGGTAAAATTTTCAATTTATGATTGAGCTTGCCTGTTTTGAATTAAGTCCCTTAGCTGCACAGTAGGTGTATGCAAGATGTGATAGTTCAGATTTAAAGAACAGTGGTGCAGTGAGATTCTAAGTAAAAGTCAAGCCTCACCTGAATGTGACGCAAGGGCGATGTGCAGTGATCAGGGTGTGGTGTGCAGCAATTGGTCCCAGTGACCAAGATTAATGAAACTCACATGGGTTTTAATTAGTGCAGCTGCAGTCATCAATTATCTAGAGAACACAAATATTGTTATATTTTGGGAAATTCTTGATTTATTTTATTCCACTGGCCAGTAGATTTAGATGAATGAGTTCTCATCATAAACATTCTGAGAAAAACTGCCTGAGGCCATGGTTTATTATTTAGGACACAATCAGTAAGACTGAGCGCTACTGAAGAAAACATTGTAAACTGGTCTCAGTATTAATTTGGAAAATTTGCTGAAATGTGTGGCCTTGTATGGGTCGTCAGAAACATTAGAGCATCTCAAACAAAATACAGAACAATCTGTCAGGCGGGGAATGTGCAAGGATTATTGTCCAGCAGCTGATCCATAACAGAATGTCAGTGCATGTACACTTAAAGCAAGTATCAACAACATTTAATTTGACACATAATGTGGTCTTCTTTTATTATCCTTTAAGTGCATGTCTTAGAACACTGAAGACTGGACAAGTAAGTAGGGGGAAAAGAGCTGAAACATGACAACCCTTTGCAAGTCTGAGAAAAATCACAATCTAGAGCTTTTCAGAGGTATATGCATTTTCAAGGCAACTCTTTAAAATAGATGCAAGGGAAAAAAATGGGAGGAAGAAGGAAACGTGATTAAAAATTCCTTACTATAATTTAATTTGAAAATGTGGCTTTTCTTAATGTGGTCTGAAGCCTGTGTACAAACACTTAAAAATAAATTAATATGAGTGCTCACTAGTAGGAGCAACATCTGCATCTGTCATTTAAATTAAGAAAAGGACACCACTATAGACATAAAGATTTTTCAAAAAGTTAAATTATAGTTTGCCTGCATGTACTTTTGTTCCTGAATGTTTTGCTATAATTTGCATTTGTCTATTCTCATCCATAGAAAACAGGTGTACGATGCTGCTCAAATCTCTGCTCTTATTTTTCACCCATCTAAACTGCTTAACAAGGCAATTCTTAAATATGTACAAGAACGTTAAAATTCATTTACTCAGAAGAGAAGAATGGTTCAAACCATTACACTTCCATGACCCAGTTCAGAGCCATTTTTTCCCCAGTTTTCATCCTTTCCTCTTTCTTCCTGTTTCCTCCTGTTGAAATTATTAGCTGAATTCCAGGTCAATGTAATTCTAGAGAAGATTATTACTTTTGTTGGGGCATAGCCCATTGTCCCTAGAAAGGGAAGATGTTTACATACTGCCAGCATACTGGAGTGGAGACTGTCTTGTTACCCAGCCTTGCACAGTAGGGCACATGTATCTGATGTCCTTATTTCTCACTGGTAGCTGTCACGCTGACAATTGGAAAATGCTGTAATTTCCTTAGTTTGCATTATTTTTATATCCCCTATTGTTTTTACACATGACCTTTACCTCTCCATTCTCCAATTAGCAGAGTGAAAGCCATTGTTCATTGAGCAGAGGTATTTGTGCCCAAGGGAGCAAAATTTATTTTCTGTATGTGCTGTTGTGGGTGGTGAGGATTCTTTAATACTAAAGAAATAAACCTTCATCTTAACCTTTGTTTGATTCAGACATTATTGAATTTGGGCAGGAACTTCCATCAGCTTATGAATAATTGTCGTACCAGCAGTCAGTGAATGTTTATATAAATGGTTATGAATTGTGTGGGCCCTTTATAAAACATGCAATGGTTAACTAATTTAACTGAAGATTTCTCCTAGCTTTTTCCATTTTCTTTGAGTCTGCATTTCCTAGCTAATACAGAGACTGGGCAATCACTATAATTGCATCAGTTGTATTAGTTAGGGCAGATAAGAAATTAGAGAAAATGCAGTCCTCTCAGAAAATAGTTCAGAATCAGAAATGTAAATCAACACATGACATTGTATTTATCATGGAATAATGAATCTGGACAATTTAGGGTTTAAATCTCCTAGAAGGGCCAATCTTTTAGTTTTCTGGTCAAAGTATATTACTTCAATGTTGAGGCAAACTCTTGTTTCTTGTGCTACTCTTTATTCCCTTTATATCAAGTGATGTATTCCAGCAATATCATGGGACTGAACCTATAATGTGTAGAATAAGTTTGAAAAAGTATTATTTAGTTGCTCAATTTTCAAAAAATGATACTTCAACAGTTCAAAAACCACTTTGCTAGTATATAATTTACTACCAAAGCATTACCTTTTGGAGACACCTCATCTTTTGGAGATACCACATGCAAATTCAAAACCTGATGTGAAAACCATAATTTTGAAGATATTTAGTTTTTCTAGTTACTGGTCAGAAATAAGTGTTTATGCCATTGTAATCAGAGCTTCTAATAGTTAAGGTTATTGCCAGTTCAAAGCTTTGCTTTGTTTTTATTTAAGATTGTGCGAAACCTTTTGATCATGAATGGGATTTTCATATTGAAAATACTACGTGCTTTTGGTAGCTTTGCTGCTGATAAAGTAATAATTTATTATTAATAAAGTCAAGTCTAATTTGTTAATAAAAGATCTGCTGGTAGTTGTTCAGTAAAATAGAAATACTGGTTTAATCAATATAATTAATTCCTCTTGTATTAGTATTTAATTACTTAGTGATTTGATCTGACTTGTAGTTACCTGTTGCTAAAATGTCTAACAGTACTTCTAAGCAAGTGAGAATGTCAGGAAGTTTTAGCTGATTTACCAACTTATCCCTTGGCCCAGGAGTATTTTTACAATCAACATTTTCCTGCTCATTTGTGAGAGCAGAAGTAAAGGTAGTTTTTCCCACTCAGCTTCACATTTGCAATAGCCAATTTCTTAAAATAAAGAATTTGCTCGCTTGTTTAACTCATATTGTTATGACAGCTGTATTCCAAATCTCTTTTTGGATTTTGTATCAGTCTCCCTAGGTGAATTTTGAAAGACATCATTAATAGGTGATTGTCAGTGACAAGACTAAAGCTGTTATCAAGAAGGAGCTTCTCATGCTAGCCAAGTGGCAATGCTGCTGCTTAGACTTCTCTCCCAGATGTTTTGGTTTCAGGGACATGAACAAAACCAAGTAGTTTTATCAGTTGTTCTGCTGGGTTTTGCTCTGTGATCTGAGCAAAAATTGGATGGAGCACATAGATTGTGTGCGTGACTCTGTGCATGGCCCTATTGTTGTTCCTAACCTTTGGCTGAGATCAATGTTTGGATAGGACATACCAAGCCCCCTCTGGCTGTGTTTACTGCAGATCTCCCCAAGCTACCAACTATCTGGTTTCACATTTTTAGTGTCTGCTTTCTGTGTTGGTCTTCTCTGAGCAGGTTTGTGAAATTCCACAATTTCTTCAACCATCCACACTACTAATAATTTATGGAAATGGCCTTGATTTCAGATGGACTTGAGCACAATCCTTTTATACTTGCTCTGCCAAAAATATGATGAATTAATTTGTTTTTTATGGTCAGCTATTAACAATTGTTATTGATCATATAAAACAACAGTATCATAGCCATAACAATATTGTTTTCAAACTGCAGCCATAAAATTCTGGGGATTCCCACATGTATGAAAGTAGTTAGTAGTTAGTCATTCAAAAGCTTCACAGCCTTGCCACCTTGCAGTCATCCAATATTTTAACTGATACTTGATTTTTTTTTCTGATTGTTCTTCTCACTGGCTGCTCTGTATAATACCTTGTCTAATATAATCCTATTTTAATTTGAACAAGCTTATTTTTGATGATGCTCTATGATACTACAATGTATATTTTTAGGTGTTTTTTCCAGGTCAGGTCAGTTTGTAAGTAAAATTATACCTTATTGGTTATATATAAAATAAATATTATCCTGCAAGGTATTCAAACTTTGAGGTATTCAAACTTTGTAGTCAGCTTGGCCAATAATTATCTACTTAATGACTTTCTTATAGAATGTTTTCAATAAAATATTATTTTCTGATGTAGTTTCTTAAATTCTAATTAGCCCATTTTCATGTTACCTTGTGTAACAATAATAGTGTACTTATGCTGCTATTTAAAAATATTATAGCTTGATGTAATGTTACTTTTATTATGAATACATACATCTAAAAATAATGGTAGATAAAAAGAAGTTACAGTGCAACTTCATGGGTTGGTTCTGGTCAGCTAGCTACTTTAATTACTTCATCTCTGTCTGTGGCTTGGAAAAGAGAATTCTTACAATTATTTAACTCTAGACTGGGACCAGATTTTGGCCAATATGAAGATACATGTTTTTTCTGTCTTTGGAGGTTTTTTTGTAGTCATAGACAATTCTTGCTCACCAATCTGAACAACTGTCAATATCATACTTTCACATGCAGAACCTATAACCCAGGAGGAAATAAACCCAAACAAATAGACTGCAAACCCTGAACTTATATTCAGCATCAATTATGTGTATGTGGCGTGAGAGGACGTTGCAAGCTGTCTGTCAGATGAACCTCTTGTCCATAATGGTTTGCTTCTGCCTACAAAATCCTCCTGCCTTTAGTTTAGCTTTGGTTACCTATGGGTTGATGTTCTGTGTTTATGGGTGTTATGCAGGAAAAAAAACCCCCTCTAAACAGAATAGTACAAGTTGCTTATTTTTGCCATTTGGGGGCAAAGGAACAAGTTTTCTGTGTGGCCATTCACTGATTTTCTTTAAGTAACCTGTCTTAATTTATATACAAAGAACTGCTGGAGGAAAAATGTTAATTTGAGTATGCATGTGGAAGTACTTTTCATAGAGTTTTTAATCTTTCTGCAATGTACAATGTATCATCTCCAGTGTCATGCCACCCTTTTGCTCTGAAGTTTTATTTTGTGTTTGTGGAATGTAATTGT
>NC_080430.1:96743683-96753683 GCF_028018845.1 Melospiza georgiana | reverse complement strand
TGCTGTCTGCTGCCAGGGTCTGCACGTTTTCTCGTTTGCAGTATTCTGTTGGGACTGAGGAATTAGTGTTTTAGGAACATTACTGTGAAGGGGAAAATATTTTGTGCAGGTAAAATACAATTCTGGATCTCATGGCTCCTACCCACCCTTAGAAAAGTACTAGGCTTTGTGGCATTTCTTATCTATGCAAATAAGATGGCCTTACCTGTAGGATCAAATTTTTTTTCCTGCCCTTTCCCCAAACCTGTGTGTAGCACAATTTTACGTTTTGTGTCAATGCCGATATTTTAAACAGCAGGGACTGGATAGTGCTGTGACAAATAATACTGTGCATTTTAAGTGCAAACTGTTAGGCAGCAGCCTCAAATAACAGACACTTCTTCACTGTTCTTTTTTCCCCGTTTGTTTTAGAATCCCAACAAGATGTGTTATTAATGGACCCTGAGTAGAGCAAGTTATTTGTTATGGTAACTTTTTGACCTATTTAATAAGTACTTAAAGGAGTGTAGTGCAGTTTTTATTGTAGTCTGCTGTGTACAGTTATGAAGTGTGGTACATAATAAAATAAAAGCAATAATGTGGATATTTCAGAGGGATCCATCAGAGCAGACCTGCAGCAACATATTTCATCTGGTTTGTCTGGCTATGAAGCCTTGCAAGTTATAGCTGAAATAACTAGGAACAATATTGTGGTTATGACTTGCAATTGTTTACCATTGTAAACAGCAGAGTTATTATGTGTTTACCCTTTTCAGTGCTCAGAACCATTTTTTAAATAAGTTCATTAACACCTGCATACATTTAGCTGTGAAAAATGGCATGTCTTTTCCATACTCATACCTTAAAAATATTTAAGTCAACAGCAACAGTAAAATGCATCTAATTTAAAGCATAGTTTTATTGAGGTATGATTTGGAAAAGCAGAATTATTATAAAAGACTAACAGTTGCACAGCTAATGCAAAAACAAACAAAAGGTTATGAAGGTCCTTTCTCTGACAGTTTTGAGGCTAAATTGGGAAGGGGCACTGCAGACCTGGACAACAAAGCTGCTTTATGAATTTGTGAGAAAGACTTATGAGAAGGTTGCCTTATTTTGTTTTGTGTGTTTTTTTTAATATGATGCAAGGGGGTTACCACCTGTTACTTTTAGGTAGGTGGGGTTTTGTTCTTTGTTATTCAGTTTGTTTTGTTTTACTTCTTTGGATAAAATTTTTTCCCCAAATATGGTAATTGTGAAAATGAAAAAAATGGTCACCTAAAATCTTTCTCTAAGTGCTCTTATAAGTCAGCAACAGTTTTCCCTATGATGGAGACTATAAGTTTTGGGTTGCTGCTTGTAAATTTTTACAGAAGAATTTTTTTATTCTCTTAATATTTTTGTGGCTACAAGTTTTGTAACGTCCTGAGTTCAAGAGAAAAACAACTGATTGGACCTCCAAGAAGTGCCTTGATGATAATCAGCCTTGTGTGCAAGACAGAAAGGCGGATAGTCAGAAATTGCTCTTTAAACTAAGACAGACTGTCAGTCTTTAGAAATGGTGGGGAATGGCCTATTTATGTAATCAGATACTAAAGCTGGGAAGAAGCTGTCAGGCACATTCTTGTTGTGTAAGCAGCAGGCAAACTGTGCTTTATCTGACAGACAGTGTGTAAATCTGTCCATGCAAAAATCCAAATGTTTAGTTTGCTTCTAGTCACAGTAATAATCTGCTTATTTTCTCTTGCTAGAGCGATGACATCATTTAGCAGAATGCACCACAGACAGGAGTCGTAGATAAGGCTCTGTTACTGTCAGTCATTCACTTCTTGATTGGCAAGCAGATAAATAGGAATTTACTAGAGGTTTGCTTCCAGCTAAAAGAGCAGACAACACCCTGGGATAAGTATGGGAAGAGCAAGCATGTTTAGCACCCTCAACCTTACAGCTTGGAAAAAGGTCTAGAAATAAGAGTCCTTCAAAATCCAATGTTAAAATTTGGTATTTTATTATCAATAGCTGAGCAGGCTTCCTGAACAGAGAAATGATCAGATTAATTGATAAAGACAGCAGTTACAGAGAGTGAAAAAAATTCTGTTCTGGGTGGTTGTGTTAGTTTCAGTGCCACCAAGTCTGAGAAAGATTTGTTTCTTACAGAAATTTTAAGGGACAGGTAATGGTTTATCACCGGCAAAGCACTGTCATTTGCCTGATTGTTCTGCAGACCAGACCTGACGTGGGAAAATATCCTGCTTGGATGAAGTAAAATCACCTATTTAGAGCAAGTATGGTGAACTCTACAATATTTGTGTCATAGAAATTATTATTCAAGAGTGGTTTCTGAGTTATTTTGTAGTAAGTAATAAGCAGTCCATAATCTAAATTTACCTCATACTTTTTTGTTGTTGGTAGGGACATATTTTGGTATGGACAGACTAAAAAGAAAACGTAGAAATAATACTACATATAATAGGGAAGATAGTCTAATCCTTTTTAATGGCATTTAATCTCCTAAATCTTCTGATTTCATTTAATTTTAAAGGGTAATAAAATATGATTGAAATACATCTGAAATGTAGTTTAATAAAGGTAATCTGCTGTACTGAAAATCTACTGTTTTGTCAATCTGAAGATTTAGTATGAAACCGTGTGCAATGGAAATGCTTATTTACATCTCAAACTTCATAGTTCTTGTGATTACTATCTACTTTCACTTTTTTAAGTAGATAGCACCCATTATTTAAAAAATAGTAATGAACCTTTTTTCAAATTCATGGGAAGAATCTCAAGAAAATTAATCTCCAGGTCATGAGGAGGTAAGACATAACAGAAACATGACTGATTAGGAGAATGTACCTGGCAGAAGAATACATTTCTGTACATAAAGTCAGTTGTTCATGTTCCTATTGTTTCCAAAATGATAGAGACCATAAATGAACAGCTGTTAAAATCATAATGATTTGTGCAACAATGCTCTGATCCTTGTGTGTTTATACTTAGAAGGAGAACTGGATTTTGAAATAGTAAATTGGCTTAGGAATCACAACCTTGAATGATACAATCTTAATTAAAAATACGTGCATATCTTGGTAATGTTACGCACCTCCTCTGTTTAAAAATAGAGAGAGAACAACAATTAAGCACTTTCCATGTGTTAATTTCTGTTTAATTTAAAGAGTTAACCTTCTGAGAAGAAAGCTTCTGCTGGCACATTAGTGATAAGCATTACATTAAAATAATGATAAATACAATATAGTACTCCCAAATAGATGTTTTTCCTGTTGAATCCTGGGATGCTTTCTACAGACATCTCAGTATATTTTTAATGAGATTGTACATCAGTTTGTGTGTTGTAGTTTAGACATATTGGCTTTAATTATTTTTGAATGTGTAGTTTTTACAGTAGCAGAATATATGTGATTTAAGACTCACCACAGTGCTCTGAGTATCACTTGGCATTTTAGCAAAATGTGTGATATTAAAAAGACCGTGAATTTTAGTTGGATTTTCATTGTTTTCTCAGACATATAATATTCCTCTTTGCTCTCAATTCTCCTATTCCACATGTGCAACATTTTTGCATGTTATATTAAAACAATTATATCGGTCTCGTATCTCTCGCTGTATTGTGGTTCCACTATTATCACAAATAGTATTAAGTCAATCTAACACAGCATTTTCTGCCAACTGAGTGCTATGGTATTTTGCCTAAATCACAAGGAAATAAAAAAAGAGCCTTTCAAAACCATTTCTCAAAGAGGTCTTGATAGATTGACCAGTGCTTAAACTGAAAATTTTGTAGAAATACTGCAAAATCTTTTCAGGTCAGTATCAGTCTTCCCCTTGCTAGAAGTATAAGGCATATATTTTAGTTGAGTTTAGGCATCTTCCAGTGATTTTGGCAAAGTGCTGTGAATATTATGCCAGTGGACAAAACCGTGAAAATGATAGTGACTGAAACAGCTCATGGAAAATGAAAATGAACAGTTATTTTGAGTATACCAGCTGAGATACAATAAACAAGCTGATGAAAAGTAAATGAGAATTTAGACACTCAGTTTTTAATAAACTAGTAATTTGTTAACAATATAAGCTTGATGTACTTTATCTTAGTCCTTTTGACAAGACTTGTTTCGTGGTAGCTGCAGCATCATCGTAGAGCCTGATCTAATACTTAGAGAACTCAGTATAATCTCATTGACTTCAATACAAGTTGAATTGGACTAATAATGAAAAATCGCATTATAATAATATTAGGTTTAGGAAAAAAATACTGCTTATAGCTGATTTGAGTCAAACTGAGTTTGTCTGATATTTTACTGATGTCAGTAAAATCATACCGTAAGTTGGTATTGCTCTGCTGTGACAACTGTGGACTCTTATTCTGAGAAGCTATTAAAATCACAAACCAACAGTCATTCTCATATAAGACTGAACAGATATTTGTCCAAAACAAATACCAAAATAAGTAACTTTGTAAAAAACCGATTTGTAGTGTGTCAACTGCAGAGAGGAAATAGAAGTCATGTTGCCATTTTTATTATTTTTTAATCAAATTTGTGATTTTCAACATATAGTCTTATTTTTCCTTTAGGGGATTTTAGTTTTGTTTTCTTTTTGATTTTTTTATAAATGACAGGGTTTTTTATTTAATATTATTACATTTAAATGTAACATTTTTTTAAAAAGTAAAGATTTTTTTTAAGAAATAACTACCAATTGAATAAAAACTGATATAGGAAAAATTCTGAGTTTTCAAAATTTTTTTTCTGTAAAATGCTTGTTTGACTGAGCAGTTTATAATTTAAAATTTTTAAAAAATAGCTTATTCTAGCTCTGAGAAAATTCTGTCTTATTTCTGCTTAGTTTAAAGAGGGTATATACTAACCACAGATGCATAGCAAATTAATTTTTATTAGCTGTGCTAGCAATGGTATTATTATTTTTTTTTTTTTTTTTTTTTTTTAGAATAAACCCTTAAAGTGCAGTTGTCAAAATGAAAGTGGTGGTTTTTCTGTTTTTTAGCATTGCAGAACAGGGTTACACTGGAACTGGCTCTTAATCAGACCTAGACCATGCTGGGAAGGTTTAGGAATAAACATGGGAATCTGGGCTTCTCTCAAGCAGGTGAACTTTTTGCATTGGTAGCTGAACTCGGGTTAAATTAACCACCAGATACAAACTATCACTGGCATGTGGATTTGAGTAAGTGTGATATTTTAAGTAGTCTGCAGTATGGTAGCATATGTTAAATGTAATTAAGAAGTAGCTGAACTACAAATACATAAACTTCCCAATACGCATTTGGTTGAAATTAAAAGGAACCTTCTTTTCAGGCTGGTGGAGCAGTTGATAAAGCCTCACTCTCAGTCACATTCCCAGCAGCCCCATGTCCAGCAGGCCATTCTAGGCTCTGTTGATCTGCTCACAGTGGCTTCAGCGCTCCCCAGGGTGCTCCCAAAAGGCTGGGGGTTCAGGCCATCAACATCCAAACATATCTGGAGTTGGAGGGGTTCTGACGCCCAAGCCCACTGCATTCCTTTGTTCCCTGATACCCCAATGAAACCCTTGCTTGAAGGAGCAAAACAGTTCTTGCCCTGCATGTGCTGAAATCTGATTTTCTCACCCTTCTGTCTTTCTGAGGTGTATCTGTCTGATACTGGATGAGCTCTGCAGTTCACAGAACCAAGCCTTGATTCTCACCCTTTCCCTTTGTAAAACCTAAGGTCTGCCCTGATTTTCAGCTTCATAAAAACATTGTACTCTCATCATCTCTAACTAAAAAAAAAACAAACAACAGCTGTCTTTCAGTATGTGAAGTCTTCATAGGAATTTTCAAAGGCTGTTTCAGCTGTAAATGTAAACTGAAAACACAAAAAACAACCCCCCGAAAATCCCTTCCCTTTCTTCTTGATGATGTTGCTGAATGTAATGTGCTTGACACCAGACGTTTTTAGAAATGTATGGCATGGTGTAGTTTCTCTGATACCATACCACTTTGCTGTTTTACAAGCTACAGCATGTCACAGATTAAAGCTTTGTTGGATGCAACAAAGCTGGCAATAAATAAACCTCTCTGATGTCACTGTGACCTAAATTAAACTCATTGTGTTTCCTTGGGTTTGTTAGCAACAGAGTAGTTTTCATCACTTTTGAAAGACCTCTAGAGTTTTAAAAATATATATTTTTAATAAAGATTTTAATTAAATTGGAAATTAATTGTGGGTCAGAGTAAGAATCAGCATCTGCTGATTCCTAGCCATTATGTGCCGGGGTGTTTTTGGATAGAAGGATAGAATGCAAAGGATAGAAGACTTTATTGTGATAGAAAAATATGAAATGTAAGAACTGCCAAATTACCTGTACCTGATTACAAATGTGCAAAGAGCACTGATCTTTTCCTGCACTTGATTAATATACAGAGATGCAATTTCTTTATGTTTTAAAGTTATATACACATGAACATAGGAGTAGTGAGAACCCTGAAAGAAAGGAAATTATTTTGTCTACTCATGTGTGGTAGAGTTTTGGGGTTTCTTTGGAAATACTCAATTTGATTAATTTTCAATCTAGTTTTTCATGTGCAGTAAACTTCAAGTCTGTCAGTTGATTGTATTGGCTGTTGGGTTTTATTTTTCTAATGGCACAAGTCACTGTTGATATTTCTGTTCTGCTGTAAGGTGCTGATTTTACAGGGGAGACGTGACATACATCCAAAATGTATGTCACCCCTCACCCCCAAAAAAACCCAACCCTAATTGACAACAAGTATCAAAACCATTCTTACAGTGAAGGAACAAGAAAACAAGAGAGAAACAAGAAAACACCACTCAAGGTCCCAATAGTTTTGAGTTTGAGTATACTTGTTTGAATGTATTTTTGTTCTATTTTCAAAAGATACTAAGGGAAATTTCTGAAATCCTAGAAGGTAGGTAATGATTCTAATAAATTTTAAATAAAAAATTATTTCTAAAGACAAGTTTTAGTTTTGTTTAGTTTTAGGCTTTAGTTTTAGTTTTTAATTTTAGTTTTAGTTTTAGTTTAATTGCATCTGTCTTTGGAGATGTCCTGAGGATGTAAATGGCATCTTGAGGTAACATTAGGTACAAATATGGTATCAGAAGGTAGTTGCATCACTTCCCTTAAAATTGTGCAAACCTTTGATAGCAGAGCCTAATGTTTACAATCATGAAGATCATTGTGATTTGAATTTGATGTACTAATCTCCTGTGCAATGTATACCGCTCTTAAAAATTAAAGACATATTTGCATCCATATTTATAAACATATGAATGAGTCCCATGCACTGAAATTCATACACTGACCTACAGTTCTAGTTTTTCCTTCTATTATTCATCGACATGAATGCCATGAGCTGCATGTGCTTATGTAAAATACTCTTAGAGCATTTGGTCAAGTGATTTATCTCTTTATACAGATTTCAAAATCTTCCAGAATTTCTTCCCTTCAGAATCTAATCTAATTCCAGAGCTTTTTCAGTATCCAGATAAATAGATCCAGAACAGTTTTATGTTAGATTGAGCTTTTCTTGATTAAAAATATTGTCACATGTAATGCAGTAACAAGTGAGAAATTTATGATGGAGAACAACTGACAAAAGTAATGGAACTGCAAAACTTTGCCCATTTTATAACATCATTCAATTAGACTGTGTTAATCCAGGGTTTCTCTTCCATCACTGTGTTCTAGCATCCTCTAGGTAAAGGAAAAAAAGTGTGTTCGAATGAATCTGTAAGTTTTATTGGTATAAAAGCTTTTGAATCACTACTATTATATATAGATGTTCTGTTTTTTCTACATTATATATTTGTCCTGTAAAAACTCACAGAGTAGTGTTAATGAAACATACCTTTATGTGCATTAAACAGTAGGCTGAGACACTATTTTAAGTGATTCTATGTTATAAAAAGCTCTGCAGCAAGATTAATGTTACAAAATTGACAGAATATTATAACACTGTGGAAGATGATAAATTTAAAACTTTCCATTATGCCTTAATGGATACAATGGGAATCATGAGGCTGTGTCTGGTGGTTGCATCATGTCTTTCAGCTGGCTCACACTGCTGTTTTCCTCACAGAGAGTAACCTTTAGTCCTACTTCATTTATCCTAGATGATGTTAAAAATGTTTTTAATTTGGAAGATACAAATCTAGAGTATGCTTCTATTTTGAAAAGCAACGATGTAGAAATAGTAGCTGCCACCTCAACAGAAGCTGACTCTTCAGAGGTGTAAATGCTTGAGAAAGTAACAAGACTAAATTTTCACTACATTTCACCTCAAAGTGTACTGCGGAGTCAGAAGAGAGACTGAAGAATCAGATCTGTGCTGTTCTGATGTGTATAGCACCCGTGGAATTATTAACCCACCTGTAGCTACAGACCTACATTTTCCTCTGCTCTGCTGCTGGATTGAACGCACGGGGCCAATTTTGTCACTCCTGTGACATGAGGCATTCGGCCCAGTGTGTTAGGATGGGTAAATTTGAAATTGGTGATATTTCAGAGCTGAAGCAAAGGTCAGAAATTGATGCACGTAACCTATTGCTGATGCACAAGTCAGAACAATCTTCTGTTAAGACTCAGACTTGAGGTGATGGCAGTTTTGAAAACACTTTTTTTTTCCTCACAGCTGAAGAAACGTTGAATGCTGTCCAGAATGTGATGTAGTCAAGTTTTTAGATCCATCCAAACAACTGGGTTGAATTTGTTGTTTTTTTTTTTTTTTGCACAAATGTGATGCATCATCTCACACATTGCTCAGTTTTCCAAGGTGCTTTCGTTTTTAAGGCATCACTATGCAATTCTTTCACGAATGTATTCTTTCCAAATAAATGCATGTTTCCAACTGTCCTTTACTAGGTACTTACTGGCACCCATTCCTTTTCTTTTTTTAAGGGCTTGACAACAGGTACAGTTTAGTGTTGAAATTACTTTTTAAAATTTATACACATATTTTGACAGCAGGTTGTGAGCCACCAGAATGAAACCAAATAAATTCTGCAAACTTCAAGAAATTAGAGAAATGTATTCACTTGTTGGATTTTCAGTTGCCATTTAAGGTCATAATCCAGTTTAGTGACCTGCAGAAATGGTACACACTTCAGTGTTGCTTTTGACATGTTGCACAGCTTTTCATCCCACTGCTATACCAGTCTGCTTAAGTACTTGCAAGACTGTTGAGGGTAAGAATATTTTCTTTCTCTACATATCATTTAGGCAGCTTGTATTTCTAGTAGGTGCTTATTAGGAAGATACAAGGTAATCAGTACATTTATATCATCAATACCTTCTGCAAAGACTTTTACAATAATATTTGAATTAATTTAGTGTCTGCATTCAGTTCTGAAAAATCACTATGAAATTTTCAAAGCCACTTCCCTGCCTATCTGCCCCATTATTTTTAAATTATTCAGGTTCTGTAAATCCAGCTTTCCAATAGATTTCAGGGCTGAAGATCTATGTTGTTTCCAATCCAGAAATTGTGAAACATCAATTCCGCTCAGTTCTTGTGTAACCATACCTGGAAAATTTGACTTGTGAAGAGGAAAGAGAACATGTGTTTCCTATATGCTAATTTTATCCATACAGTGTATTTTTTGAGGGAAATTTTATTTTTGTTACACTTTAAGATACCCTTGTTTGGTTGACTGTGAATTTGTCAGCATGAACATTATGGGTTAAGAACACGTATAGAGAGTTGAATTTGTGTGTGTACAATGTTTTAAATAGCAGCAAGAAGGTGGCAAAAGTGGGCACTGAGAGGAGAAAAACATAACTGAACACAGGATCACGAAACTGTAGGTGAAGGCAGAGAGAGCCAGTAGGTAGGGACAGAAAAGCATGTTTTCATGCTTTCAGATGTTTTCAGCTGGAAAAAGGAGTTTCACATGGCATATAATAGTATTCTTGTGCCATCAGCAACTTTTGTTGGGATCTATCAGTCTCCGTTTCCTCCTTTGGCTCATCCAAAGGACAGCTGTTGTGATTTTATGAAAAG
>NC_080430.1:96736183-96738683 GCF_028018845.1 Melospiza georgiana | reverse complement strand
TCGCAAATTCTGAGATGGGAATGATAAAATTGTTAAGCATATCCAGAAGAATGTAAAATACATCCATGTATCATTACATGCTCAAACATCAAATGAAATATTATGTCTAGATGTGAGGGATTCATCCTCGATCAAGATTCAGGGCTAGGAAATTCTGTGCAACTGAACTTAAAGTCACAGGTGATTAAGTTTTCTCTCTGTGTTTCTGGAGATATCTGTATGTATACCATGATACATACAACAAATAAGGTAATTAATTTATCAATATGCCTGAAAATGAATGTTGCAAAAAAATCAGAGGCATCACCACCTTTCCTGATTTTAAAAAGTAGGGGCCAAATTTCCTCCAGTCTCATGTTTCCAGATCCAAAGCCTCCCTCAAGAGCCCTGCCTGCATGAGATCTCCTAATTCGACCTAGAGGAGTGTGGAGTATTTAACTGGCAAATTGTTTTATAGGATGGATCAGTTTCCCTACTTTAAAGCCCTTGCTTGATTTTGAATGATTTCTTTGTGGTTCAAGAGCTGCTGCAAAGGCCCAGATATAAACTACCCAGTAAATCTGTGACCCTGCAAAGATGCTATAGGTGCTCTGTGTCCTCATTAGTGTATGAAGCTGCAGGCCGTACTGAGGTCTGCTCCTGGATGTTAAACACAACATGAGCTAATTTATGATAATATATAGATGATGAGCAATTTCGTGGTAGGCATGGAACAGCATTTAACTTCAAAGTGTGAATTTTATGCTGGGGTGTTGGGCATTACTGCTAGTTAGAGAGATTTATACTTAAAATTGATTAATTAATTAAATTAATATTTAATTATAATTAAGCATTATGTGTAGTCATTCTATTCCTTTTCTTCAATATTTTGATGAATTGAAGTGCTACATGCTGAAGATCCTGATTTTTAAAATGCCATAAAATAATTTTAAGAAAAACCTAGAAGAGACTTTGCAGAAATATCTGCGTAACAATCATGCATAGCCTCAGCAATAATATTATTGACAAACATTTTGCAGTAAAATTCAAACTTTGTTACATCATTTAGCACAACTGCATTCTTTATGTGGGTCTTTATGGGTTTTTGTTCTGCTTTTCTGATTTTTTTTTAGATTCAATTATAATAACAGATTGCTGGAATTGACTCCCAAAATATGTACTGAAATTATTTCACACCTTAGCTACTCTTCTGTGATACTCTCACCAACAGACCAAAATTAAAAAAAAAGCCCTAAGTCCTGTGTAATTTCAATCTGCTTTATGTGACCAGATTTGGGTACAGAAAGTAACAATGCACCGTTTGCTTTTTTCTGAAACAGTGAAATTCTGAAATATGTGCCCATTGCATTTCATAGCCTCGCTACGTGGCAGAGGTTTATCAGCTCTTTTGTCATCCCATTTTGGTAGGACTCAAGCTGCCTTGGCAACTTTGGAATTGCTTTCCTCCTGTTATCACAGGGCCCAGGGGCTCCCTCACTTGGGACATCTGGGGTGAGGAGCTGGGGTTCCTCAGAGACCTCATTGAGGTGATGGTGGGAGAGGGCACCTGGTCCCTGCGAGGCTCTCCTGGGAGCTCCCACTCTCTTGCTTATGTGAGCACCATCCAAAATTAACTGAGGCACTGTGCCTTTCCACAAAGTCCGTGTATTCCTGTGCCTGGTTGTGTGGGAATAAACAGCATGGAGGTTTCCATCCTTCTGTCTGCACAGAAGGGCTTGGTAATTTGACACCAGACCTCTTAACCCAGCTGTCTTTTGTAGGAACTGAATTTCCTTCCCCACGTGGAAGAGTTGGAAGGAGACTGTTAGTTTCAATGAATTCAGCATCACTGCCTCACCAGCCCCCTCATTGCTGTGTTACTGTGGAAGTAGACAATTTGCCTCCAAATGACTAACAGTATTCTTAAAAAAAAAAAAATAAAAATCAGTCTTTTCTCAAGTTATTGAGACTATACCTGAGGTTAGTGTTACTACTTCTTAATGACCTTCCATGTGGCCTTTATGGACTGAGATTTCTGTGCATGTTAGTACATACTGAGTAAAAATATTGCTGTGAAATGATAAACTGTATTTATAGGCAACAGGGCAAAATCCTAGCTTCTGTAAAAGGAAAAAAAGCTAAAAAGAGGGCATTTATACACTTTTAATGAGCATTGAGCTTGCCAAAATCTCTCAAATTGGTCCAGAGGTTTGGAATGAAGAATTATCATTTAAAGACGAACAATGTGAGTTCTGCTGCAGTTTCAGCAGCAATCCCCAGACCTGTTTTCTTTATGCCATGAAAACTTTAGAAACATAAACAGTGCTGAATTGCCAGTGGTACTGAATAATTTGGCTTTTATTGTTGCCTGCACTCTTCTTGTGTTCAAGAAAATAATTTAATACTTATTAGTAAATAGAAGGTAACTAAAGATGACTGTGACCTAGTCTGTTGAAAATTTTTCAGTACCTTTAATTTATTAGTAAATTAAATGTATTTTATTTAAGCAGAATCATATATA